>NW_028274825.1:2137443-2442793 GCF_037043125.1 Eumetopias jubatus
ATCCCAAGAGGCAAAGGATCTGTACCCAGAAAACTACAAAATACGCAGGAAAGAAATTGAAGAAGACACAAAGAAACGGAAAAACTTTCCATGCTCATGGATTGGGAGAACCAACATTGTGAAGAGGTCAATGCTACCTAGAGCAATCTACACATGCAATGCAATCCCCATCAAAATACCATCCACTTTTTTCCAGGAAATGGAACAAATACTCCTAAAATTTGAATGGAACCAGAAGAGACCCCGAATAGCCAGAGGAATATTGAGAAAGAAAAGCAAAGCTGGCGGCATCACAATTCTGGACTTCCAGCTCTATGACAAAGCTGTCATCATCAAGACAGTATGGTACTGGCACAAAAACAGACACATGGATCCATGGAACAGAATCGAGAGCCCAGAAATGGACCCTCAACTCTATGGTCAACTTATCTTTGACAGAGCAGGAAGGAATGTCCAATGGCAAAAAGAGAGTCTCTTCAACAACTGGTGTTGGGAGAATTGGACAGCCCCATGCAGAAGAATGACACTGGACCATTTCCTGACACCACACACAGAAGTAGACGCCAAATGGTTGAAAGACCTCAATGTGAGACAGGAGTCCATCAAAATCCTAAAGGAGAACACAGGTAGCAAGCTCTTCGACCTCAGCCGCAGCAACTTCTTCCTAGAAACATCACCAAAGGCACGGGAAGCCAGGGCAAAAATGAACTATTGGGATTTCATCAAGATAAAAAGCTTTGGCACAGCAAAAGAAACAGTCCACAAAACCAAAAGACAACCGACAGAATGGGAGAAATTATTTGCAAATGACCTATCAGATAAAGGGCTACTATCCAATATGTATAAAAACTTATCAAACTCAACACCCAAAGAACAAATAATCCAATCAAGAAATAGGCAGAAGACATGAACAGACATTTTTCCAAAGAAGACATCCAAATGGCCCACAGGCACATGAAAAAGTGCTCAACACGGCTCGGCATCAGGGAAATCCAAATCAAAACCTCAATGAGATACCACCTCACACCCGTCAGAATGGCTCAAATGAACAAGTCAGGGAACGACAGAGGTTGGCGGGGATGTGGAGAAAGGGGAACCCTCCTACACTGGTGGTGGGAATGCAAGCTGGTGCAACCCCTCTGGAAAAGTGTATGGAGGTTCCTCAAACAGTTATAATTAGAGCTACCATTCGATCCAGCAATTGCACTCCTGGGTATTTACCCCAAAGATACAAATGTAGGGACCCGAAGCGGTACGTGCACCCCATTGTTTATAGCGGCAATATCCACAATAGCCAAACGGTGGAAAGAGCCAAGATGTCCATCGACAGATGAATGGATAAAGAAGAGGTGGTATATATATACACAATGGACTATTACGCAGCCATCAAAAGGAATGAGGTGTTGCCATGGACAACGACGTGGATGGAACTGGAGGGTCCGACGATTAGTGAAATAAGTCAATCAGAGAAAGACATGTATCATATGACCTCACTGATATGAGGGATTCTTAATCTCAGGAACAGAGTGAGGCTTGCTGGAGTGGTCGGGGGGGGGATGGGGTGGCTGGGTGATAGACTTTGGGGAGGGTATGAGCTACGGTGAGCGCTGTGAATTGTGTAAGACTGTTGAATCACAGATCTGTACTTCTGAAACAAATAACGCAACATATTTTAAGAATAAAGGAAAACAAGGAGACAGCAGGAGAGGAAGAATGAAGGGGAGTTAGTGAGAGGGGGAGACGGACCAGGAGAGATGATGGATTCTGAAAAATAATCCGAGGTTTCTAGAGGGGAGGTGGGTCGGTGGATTGGTTTGACTGGTGATGGTTATTAAAGAGGGCACATTCTGCATGGAGCACTGTGTGTTAGGAACAAACAATGAATCATGGGACAGTACACCAAAACAAATGATGTAGTACATGGTGATTAACAAAGCAATAAAAAACAAAGACTGTAATAAGAGATGAAGAAGGACACTATATCCTACTTAAAGGGTCTATCCAACAAGAAGATCTCACAATTGTAAATATCTATGCCCCGAACATGGGAGCATCCAATTATATAAGGCAATTAAGAAGAAAAGCAAAGAAACACATTGACCACCATACAATCATAGTGGGGGACTTTAACACCCCCCTGACTGAAATGGCCAGATCATCTAAGCAAAAGATCAACAAGGAAATAAAGACTTTAAATGACACACTGGACCAAATGGACTTCACAGACATATTCAGAACGTTCCATCCCAATGCAACGGAATACACATTCTTCTCTAGTGCCCATGGAACATTCTCCAGAATGGATCACATCCTAGGTCACAAATCAGGTCTCAACCGGTACCCAAAGATTGGGATCATTCCCTGCACATTTTCAGACCACAATGCTTTGAAACTAGAACTCAATCACAAGAGGAAAGTGGGAAAGAACTCAAATACATGGAGGCTAAAGAGCATCCTACGAAAGAATGAATGGGTCAACCAGGAAATTAAAGAAGAATTTAAAAAGTTCATGGAAACCAATGAAAATGAAAACTCAACTGTCCAAAATCTTTGGGATACAGCCAAGGCAGTCCTGCGAGGAAAGTATATAGCAATACAAGCCTTTCTCAAGAAACAAGAAAGGTCTCAAATACACACCCAACCCTACACCTAAAGGAGCTGGAGAAAGAACGGCAAATAAAGCCTAAACCCAGCAGGAGAAGAGAAATCATGCAGTTCAGAGCAGAAATCATTGAAATAGAACCCAGAAGATCAGTAGAAGTGATCAACGGAACTAGGAGCTGGTACTTTGAAAGAATTCACAAGATTGATACACCCCTGTCCAGGCTGATCAAAAAGAAAAGAGAAATGACCCAAATCAACAAAATCATGAATGAAAGAGGAGAGATCACAAACAACACCAAAGAAATACAAACAATTATAAGAACGTAATCTGAGCAACCCTAGGGCAGCAAATTCCATAACCTGGAAGAAATGGGTGCATTCCTAGAGATGTGTCAACTAACAAAACTGACCCAGGAAGAAATAGAAAACATGAACAGTCCTATAACCACGAAGGCAATTGAAGTAGTCATCAAAAACCTCCCAAGAAACCAAAGCCCAGGGCCAGATGGTTTCCCAGGGGAATTCTATCAGACATTTAAAGAAGAATTAATACCTATTCTCCTGAAACTGTTCCAAACAATAGAAATGGAAGGAAAACTTCCAAACTCATTTATGAGGCCACCATTACCTTGATTCCAAAACCAGACAAAGATCCCATCAAAAAGGAGAATTAGAGACCAATATCCTTGATGAACATCGATGCAAAAATTCTCACCAAAACTCTAGCCAAGAGGACACAACAGTACATGAAAAGGAGTCTTCACCATGACCAAGTGGGATTTATCCCTGGGCTGCAAGGCTGGTTCAACATCCGCAAATCAGTCAACGTGATCAAATACATTAACAAAAGAAAGAACGAGAATCATATGATCCTCTCAATAGATGCAGAAAAAGCATTGGACAAAGTACAGCACCCTTTCTGGATCAAAACTCTTCAGAGTATAGGGACAGCGGGTACATACCTCAATATCATAAAAGCCATCTACGAAAACCCTACAGCGAATATCATTCTCAATGGGGAAAAGCTGAGATCTTTTCCCCTAAGTTCAGGAACGCGGCAGGGATAGCCATTCTCACCACTGCTATTCAACATAGTATTAGAAGTCCTAGCCACAGCAATCAGACAACAAAAAGTAATCCAAGGCATCCAAATCGGCAGAGAGGAAGTCAAACTCTCACTCTTTGCAGATGATATGATACTTTATGTGGAAAACCCAAAAGACTCCACCCCAAAACTGCTAGAACTCACACAGCAATTCCGTCAAGTAGCAGGCTATAAAATCAATGCACAGGAATCAGTGGCATTCCTATACACCAACAACAAGACAGAAGAGAGACAAATCAAGGAGTCGATCCCATTCACAACTGCACCCAAAACCAGAAGAGACCTAGGAATATATTCATCCCAAGAGGCAAAGGATCTGTACCCAGAAAACTACAAAATACGCAGGAAAGAAATTGAAGAAGACACAAAGAAACGGAAAAACTTTCCATGCTCATGGATTGGGAGAACCAACATTGTGAAGAGGTCAATGCTACCTAGAGCAATCTACACATGCAATGCAATCCCCATCAAAATACCATCCACTTTTTTCCAGGAAATGGAACAAATACTCCTAAAATTTGAATGGAACCAGAAGAGACCCCGAATAGCCAGAGGAATATTGAGAAAGAAAAGCAAAGCTGGCGGCATCACAATTCTGGACTTCCAGCTCTATGACAAAGCTGTCATCATCAAGACAGTATGGTACTGGCACAAAAACAGACACATGGATCCATGGAACAGAATCGAGAGCCCAGAAATGGACCCTCAACTCTATGGTCAACTTATCTTTGACAGAGCAGGAAGGAATGTCCAATGGCAAAAAGAGAGTCTCTTCAACAACTGGTGTTGGGAGAATTGGACAGCCCCATGCAGAAGAATGACACTGGACCATTTCCTGACACCACACACAGAAGTAGACGCCAAATGGTTGAAAGACCTCAATGTGAGACAGGAGTCCATCAAAATCCTAAAGGAGAACACAGGTAGCAAGCTCTTCGACCTCAGCCGCAGCAACTTCTTCCTAGAAACATCACCAAAGGCACGGGAAGCCAGGGCAAAAATGAACTATTGGGATTTCATCAAGATAAAAAGCTTTGGCACAGCAAAAGAAACAGTCCACAAAACCAAAAGACAACCGACAGAATGGGAGAAATTATTTGCAAATGACCTATCAGATAAAGGGCTACTACCCAATATGTATAAAAACTTATCAAACTCAACACCCAAAGAACAAATAATCCAATCAAGAAATAGGCAGAAGACATGAACAGACATTTTTCCAAAGAAGACATCCAAATGGCCCACAGGCACATGAAAAAGTGCTCAACACGGCTTGGCATCAGAGAAATCCAAATGAAAACCTCAATGAGATACCACCTCACACCCGTCAGAATGGCTCAAATGAACAAGTCAGGGAAAGACAGAGTTTGGCGGGGATGTGGAGATAGGGGAACCCGCCGACACTGGTGGTGGGAATGCAAGCTGCTGCAACCCCTCTGGAAAACAGTATGGTGGTTCCTCACACAGTTGAAATTAGAGCTACCATTCGATCCAACATTTGCACTCCTGGGTATTTACCCCAAAGATACAAATGTAGGGACCTGAAGCGGTACGTGCACCTCATTGTTTATAGCAGCAATGTCCACAATAGCCAAACTGTGGAAACAGCCAAGATGTCCATCGACAGATGAATGGATAAAGAAGAGGTGGTATATATATACACAATGGACTATTACTCAGCCATCAAAAGGAATGAGATGCTGCCATGGACAACGACGTGGATGGAACTGGAGGGTCCGACGATTAGTGAAATAAGTCAATCAGAGAAAGACATGTATCATATGACCCCACTGATATGAGGGATTCTTAATCTCAGGAACAGAGTGAGGCTTGCTGGAGTGGTCGGGGGTGGGAGGGATGGGGTGGCTGGGTGATAGACATTGGGGAGGGTATGAGCTACGGTGAGCGCTGTGAATTGTGTAAGACTGTTGAATCACAGATCTGTACTTCTGAAACAACGCAACATATTTTAAGAATAAAGGAAAAGAAGGAGACAGCAGGAGTGGAAGAATGAAGGGGAGTTAGTGAGAGGATGAGACGGACCAGGAGAGATGATGGGTTCTGAAAAAAAATCTGAGGTTTCTAGAGGGGAGGTGGGTCGGGGGATTGGTTAGCGTGGTGGTGGGTATTAAAGAGGGCACATTCTCCATGGATCACTGTGTGTTAGGAACAAACAATGAATCATGGGACACTACACCAAAACAAATGATGTACTCCATGGTGATTAACAAAGCAATAAAAAACAAAGACTGTAATAAGAGATGAAGAAGGACACTATATCCTACTTAGTGGGTCTATCCAACAAGAAGATCTCACAATTGTAAATATCTATGCCCCGAACATGGGAGCATCCAATTATATAAGGCAATTAAGAAGAAAAGCAAAGAAACACATTGACCACCATACAATCATAGTGGGGGACTTTAACACCCCCCTGACTGAAATGGCCAGATCATCTAAGCAAAAGATCAACAAGGAAATAAAGACTTTAAATGACACACTGGACCAAATGGACTTCACAGACATATTCAGAACGTTCCATCCCAATGCAACGGAATACACATTCTTCTCTAGTGCCCATGGAACATTCTCCAGAATGGATCACATCCTAGGTCACAAATCAGGTCTCAACCGGTACCCAAAGATTGGGATCATTCCCTTCACATTTTCAGACCACAATGCTTTGAAACTAGAACTCAATCACAAGAGGAGAGTCGGAAAGAACTCAAATACATGGAGGCTAAAGAGCATCCTACGAAAGAATGAATGGGTCAACCAGGAAATTAAAGAAGAATTTAAAAAGTTCATGGAAACCAATGAAAATGAAAACTCAACTGTCCAAAATCTTTGGGATACAGCCAAGGCAGTCCTGCGAGGAAAGTATATAGCAATACAAGCCTTTCTCAAGAAACAAGAAAGGTCTCAAATACACACCCAACCCTACACCTAAAGGAGCTGGAGAAAGAACGGCAAATAAAGCCTAAACCCAGCAGGAGAAGAGAAATCATGCAGTTCAGAGCAGAAATCAATGAAATAGAACCCAGAAGAACAGTAGAAGTGATCAACGGAAGTAGGAGCTGGTACTTTGAAAGAATTCACAAGATTGATACACCCCTGTCCAGGCTGATCAAAAAGAAAAGAGAAATGACCCAAATCAACAAAATCATGAATGAAAGAGGAGAGATCACAAACAACACCAAAGAAATACAAACAATTATAAGAACGTAATCTGAGCAACCCTAGGGCAGCAAATTCCATAACCTGGAAGAAATGGGTGCATTCCTAGAGATGTGTCAACTAACAAAACTGACCCAGGAAGAAATAGAAAACATGAACAGTCCTATAACCACGAAGGCAATTGAAGTAGTCATCAAAAACCTCCCAAGAAACCAAAGCCCAGGGCCAGATGGTTTCCCAGGGGAATTCTATCAGACATTTAAAGAAGAATTAATACCTATTCTCCTGAAACTGTTCCAAACAATAGAAATGGAAGGAAAACTTCCAAACTCATTTATGAGGCCACCATTACCTTGATTCCAAAACCAGACAAAGATCCCATCAAAAAGGAGAATTAGAGACCAATATCCTTGATGAACATCGATGCAAAAATTCTCACCAAAATACTAGCCAAGAGGACCCAACAGTACATGAAAAGGAGTATTCACCATGACCAAGTGGGATTTATCCCTGGGCTGCAAGGCTGGTTCAATATCCGCAAATCAGTCAACGTGATCAAATACATTAACAAAAGAAAGAACGAGAATCATATGATCCTCCCAAGAGATGCAGAAAAAGCATTGGACAAAGTACAGCACCCTTTCTGGATCAAAACTCTTCAGAGTATAGGGACAGCGGGTACATACCTCAATATCATAAAAGCCATCTACGAAAACCCTACAGCGAATATCATTCTCAATGGGGAAAAGTTGAGATCTTTTCCCCTAAGGTCAGCAACGCGGCAGGGATAGCCACTCTCACCACTGCTATTCAACATAGTATTAGAAGTCCTAGCCACAGCAATCAGACAACAAAAAGTAATCCAAGGCATCCAAATCGGCAGAGAGGAAGTCAAACTCTCACTCTTTGCAGATGATATGATACTTTATGTGGAAAACCCAAAAGACTCCACCCCAAAACTGCTAGAACTCACACAGCAATTCCGTCAAGTAGTAGGCTATAAAATCAATGCACAGGAATCAGTGGCATTCCTATACACCAACAACAAGACAGAAGAGAGACAAATCAAGGAGTCGATCCCATTCACAACTGCACCCAAAACCAGAAGAGACCTAGGAATATATTCATCCCAAGAGGCAAAGGATCTGTACTCAGAAAACTACAAAATACGCAGGAAAGAAATTGAAGAAGACACAAAGAAACGGAAAAACGATCCATGCTCATGGATTGGGAGAACCAACATTGTGAAGAGGTCAATGCTACCTAGAGCAATCTACACATGCAATGCAATCCCCATCAAAATACCATCCACTTTTTTCCAGGAAATGGAACAAATACTCCTAAAATTTGAATGGAACCAGAAGAGACCCCGAACAGCCAGAGGAATATTGAGAAAGAAAAGCAAAGCTGGCGGCATCACAATTCTGGACTTCCAGCTCTATGACAAAGCTGTCATCATCAAGACAGTATGGTCCTGGCACAAAAACAGACACATGGATCCATGGAACAGAATCGAGAGCCCAGAAATGGACCCTCAACTCTATGGTCAACTTATCTTTGACAGAGCAGGAAGGAATGTCCAGTGGCAAAAAGAGAGTCTCTTCAACAACTGGTGTTGGGAGAATTGGACAGCCCCATGCAGAAGAATGACAGTGGACCATTTCCTGACACCACACACAAAAGTAGACTCCAAATGGTTGAAAGACCTCAATGTGAGACAGGAGTCCATCAAAATCCTAAAGGAGAACACAGGTAGCAAGCACTTCGACCTCAGCCGCAGCAACTTCTTCCTAGAAACATCACCAAAGGAACGGGAAGCCAGGGCAAAAATGAACTATTGGGATTTCATCAAGATAAAAAGCTTTGGCACAGCAAAAGAAACAGTCCACAAAACCAAAAGACAACCGACAGAATGGGAGAAATTATTTGCAAATGACCTATCAGATAAAGGGCTACTACCCAATATGTATAAAAACTTATCAAACTCAACACCCAAAGAACAAATAATCCAATCAAGAAATAGGCAGAAGACATGAACAGACATTTTTCCAAAGAAGACATCCAAATGGCCCACAGGCACATGAAAAAGTGCTCAACACGGCTTGGCATCAGAGAAATCCAAATGAAAACCTCAATGAGATACCACCTCACACCCGTCAGAATGGCTCAAATGAACAAGTCAGGGAACGACAGAGTTTGGCGGGGATGTGGAGATAGGGGAACCCGCCGACACTGGTGGTGGGAATGCAAGCTGCTGCAACCCCTCTGGAAAACAGTATGGTGGTTCCTCACACAGTTGAAATTAGAGCTACCATTCGATCCAACATTTGCACTCCTGGGTATTTACCCCAAAGATACAAATGTAGGGACCTGAAGCGGTACGTGCACCTCATTGTTTATAGCAGCAATGTCCACAATAGCCAAACTGTGGAAACAGCCAAGATGTCCATCGACAGATGAATGGATAAAGAAGAGGTGGTATATATATACACAATGGACTATTACGCAGCCATCAAAAGGAATGAGATGCTGCCATGGACAACGACGTGGATGGAACTGGAGGGTCCGACGATTAGTGAAATAAGTCAATCAGAGAAAGACATGTATCATATGACCCCACTGATATGAGGGATTCTTAATCTCAGGAACAGAGTGAGGCTTGCTGGAGTGGTCGGGGGTGGGAGGGATGGGGTGGCTGGGTGATAGACATTGGGGAGGGTATGAGCTACGGTGAGCGCTGTGAATTGTGTAAGACTGTTGAATCACAGATCTGTACTTCTGAAACAACGCAACATATTTTAAGAATAAAGGAAAAGAAGGAGACAGCAGGAGTGGAAGAATGAATGGGAGTTAGTGAGAGGATGAGACGGACCAGGAGAGATGATGGGTTCTGAAAAAAAATCTGAGGTTTCTAGAGGGGAGGTGGGTCGGGGGATTGGTTAGCGTGGTGGTGGGTATTAAAGAGGGCACATTCTCCATGGATCACTGTGTGTTAGGAACAAACAATGAATCATGGGACACTACACCAAAACAAATGATGTACTCCATGGTGATTAACAAAGCAATAAAAAACAAAGACTGTAATAAGAGATGAAGAAGGACACTATATCCTACTTAGTGGGTCTATCCAACAAGAAGATCTCACAATTGTAAATATCTATGCCCCGAACATGGGAGCATCCAATTATATAAGGCAATTAAGAAGAAAAGCAAAGAAACACATTGACCACCATACAATCATAGTGGGGGACTTTAACACCCCCCTGACTGAAATGGCCAGATCATCTAAGCAAAAGATCAACAAGGAAATAAAGACTTTAAATGACACACTGGACCAAATGGACTTCACAGACATATTCAGAACGTTCCATCCCAATGCAACGGAATACACATTCTTCTCTAGTGCCCATGGAACATTCTCCAGAATGGATCACATCCTAGGTCACAAATCAGGTCTCAACCGGTACCCAAAGATTGGGATCATTCCCTGCACATTTTCAGACCACAATGTTTTGAAACTAGAACTCAATCACAAGAGGAGAGTCGGAAAGAACTCAAATACATGGAGGCTAAAGAGCATCCTACGAAAGAATGAATGGGTCAACCAGGAAATTAAAGAAGAATTTAAAAAGTTCATGGAAACCAATGAAAATGAAAACTCAACTGTCCAAAATCTTTGGGATACAGCCAAGGCAGTCCTGCGAGGAAAGTATATAGCAATACAAGCCTTTCTCAAGAAACAAGAAAGGTCTCAAATACACACCCAACCCTACACCTAAAGGAGCTGGAGAAAGAACGGCAAATAAAGCCTAAACCCAGCAGGAGAAGAGAAATCATGCAGTTCAGAGCAGAAATCAATGAAATAGAACCCAGAAGAACAGTAGAAGTGATCAACGGAACTAGGAGCTGGTACTTTGAAAGAATTCACAAGATTGATACACCCCTGTCCAGGCTGATCAAAAAGAAAAGAGAAATGACCCAAATCAACAAAATCATGAATGAAAGAGGAGAGATCACAAACAACACCAAAGAAATACAAACAATTATAAGAACGTAATCTGAGCAACCCTAGGGCAGCAAATTCCATAACCTGGAAGAAATGGGTGCATTCCTAGAGATGTGTCAACTAACAAAACTGACCCAGGAAGAAATAGAAAACATGAACAGTCCTATAACCACGAAGGCAATTGAAGTAGTCATCAAAAACCTCCCAAGAAACCAAAGCCCAGGGCCAGATGGTTTCCCAGGGGAATTCTATCAGACATTTAAAGAAGAATTAATACCTATTCTCCTGAAACTGTTCCAAACCATAGAAATGGAAGGAAAACTTCCAAACTCATTTATGAGGCCACCATTACCTTGATTCCAAAACCAGACAAAGATCCCATCAAAAAGGAGAATTAGAGACCAATATCCTTGATGAACATCGATGCAAAAATTCTCACCAAAATACTAGCCAAGAGGACCCAACAGTACATGAAAAGGAGTATTCACCATGACCAAGTGGGATTTATCCCTGGGCTGCAAGGCTGGTTCAACATCCGCAAATCAGTCAATGTGATCAAATACATTAACAAAAGAAAGAACGAGAATCATAGGATCCTCTCAATAGATGCAGAAAAAGCATTGGACAAAGTACAGCACCCTTTCTGGATCAAAACTCTTCAGAGTATAGGGACAGCGGGTACATACCTCAATATCATAAAAGCCATCTACGAAAACCCTACAGCGAATATCATTCTCAATGGGGAAAAGCTGAGATCTTTTCCCCTAAGGTCAGGAACGCGGCAGGGATAGCCAATCTCACCACTGCTATTCAACATAGTATTAGAAGTCCTAGCCACAGCAATCAGACAACAAAAAGTAATCCAAGGCATCCAAATCGGCAGAGAGGAAGTCAAACTCTCACTCTTTGCAGATGATATGATACTTTATGTGGAAAACCCAAAAGACTCCACCCCAAAACTGCTAGAACTCACACAGCAATTCCGTCAAGTAGCAGGCTATAAAATCAATGCACAGGAATCAGTGGCATTCCTATACACCAACAACAAGACAGAAGAGAGACAAATCAAGGAGTCGATCCCATTCACAACTGCACCCAAAACCAGAAGAGACCTAGGAATATATTCATCCCAAGAGGCAAAGGATCTGTACCCAGAAAACTACAAAATACGCAGGAAAGAAATTGAAGAAGACACAAAGAAACGGAAAAACTTTCCATGCTCATGGATTGGGAGAACCAACATTGTGAAGAGGTCAATGCTACCTAGAGCAATCTACACATGCAATGCAATCCCCATCAAAATACCATCCACTTTTTTCCAGGAAATGGAACAAATACTCCTAAAATTTGAATGGAACCAGAAGAGACCCCGAATAGCCAGAGGAATATTGAGAAAGAAAAGCAAAGCTGGCGGCATCACAATTCTGGACTTCCAGCTCTATGACAAAGCTGTCATCATCAAGACAGTATGGTACTGGCACAAAAACAGACACATGGATCCATGGAACAGAATCGAGAGCCCAGAAATGGACCCTCAACTCTATGGTCAACTTATCTTTGACAGAGCAGGAAGGAATGTCCAATGGCAAAAAGAGAGTCTCTTCAACAACTGGTGTTGGGAGAATTGGACAGCCCCATGCAGAAGAATGACACTGGACCATTTCCTGACACCACACACAGAAGTAGACGCCAAATGGTTGAAAGACCTCAATGTGAGACAGGAGTCCATCAAAATCCTAAAGGAGAACACAGGTAGCAAGCTCTTCGACCTCAGCCGCAGCAACTTCTTCCTAGAAACATCACCAAAGGCACGGGAAGCCAGGGCAAAAATGAACTATTGGGATTTCATCAAGATAAAAAGCTTTGGCACAGCAAAAGAAACAGTCCACAAAACCAAAAGACAACCGACAGAATGGGAGAAATTATTTGCAAATGACCTATCAGATAAAGGGCTACTATCCAATATGTATAAAAACTTATCAAACTCAACACCCAAAGAACAAATAATCCAATCAAGAAATAGGCAGAAGACATGAACAGACATTTTTCCAAAGAAGACATCCAAATGGCCCACAGGCACATGAAAAAGTGCTCAACACGGCTCGGCATCAGGGAAATCCAAATCAAAACCTCAATGAGATACCACCTCACACCCGTCAGAATGGCTCAAATGAACAAGTCAGGGAACGACAGAGGTTGGCGGGGATGTGGAGAAAGGGGAACCCTCCTACACTGGTGGTGGGAATGCAAGCTGGTGCAACCCCTCTGGAAAAGTGTATGGAGGTTCCTCAAACAGTTATAATTAGAGCTACCATTCGATCCAGCAATTGCACTCCTGGGTATTTACCCCAAAGATACAAATGTAGGGACCCGAAGCGGTACGTGCACCCCATTGTTTATAGCGGCAATATCCACAATAGCCAAACGGTGGAAAGAGCCAAGATGTCCATCGACAGATGAATGGATAAAGAAGAGGTGGTATATATATACACAATGGACTATTACGCAGCCATCAAAAGGAATGAGGTGTTGCCATGGACAACGACGTGGATGGAACTGGAGGGTCCGACGATTAGTGAAATAAGTCAATCAGAGAAAGACATGTATCATATGACCTCACTGATATGAGGGATTCTTAATCTCAGGAACAGAGTGAGGCTTGCTGGAGTGGTCGGGGGGGGGATGGGGTGGCTGGGTGATAGACTTTGGGGAGGGTATGAGCTACGGTGAGCGCTGTGAATTGTGTAAGACTGTTGAATCACAGATCTGTACTTCTGAAACAAATAACGCAACATATTTTAAGAATAAAGGAAAACAAGGAGACAGCAGGAGAGGAAGAATGAAGGGGAGTTAGTGAGAGGGGGAGACGGACCAGGAGAGATGATGGATTCTGAAAAATAATCCGAGGTTTCTAGAGGGGAGGTGGGTCGGTGGATTGGTTTGACTGGTGATGGTTATTAAAGAGGGCACATTCTGCATGGAGCACTGTGTGTTAGGAACAAACAATGAATCATGGGACAGTACACCAAAACAAATGATGTAGTACATGGTGATTAACAAAGCAATAAAAAACAAAGACTGTAATAAGAGATGAAGAAGGACACTATATCCTACTTAAAGGGTCTATCCAACAAGAAGATCTCACAATTGTAAATATCTATGCCCCGAACATGGGAGCATCCAATTATATAAGGCAATTAAGAAGAAAAGCAAAGAAACACATTGACCACCATACAATCATAGTGGGGGACTTTAACACCCCCCTGACTGAAATGGCCAGATCATCTAAGCAAAAGATCAACAAGGAAATAAAGACTTTAAATGACACACTGGACCAAATGGACTTCACAGACATATTCAGAACGTTCCATCCCAATGCAACGGAATACACATTCTTCTCTAGTGCCCATGGAACATTCTCCAGAATGGATCACATCCTAGGTCACAAATCAGGTCTCAACCGGTACCCAAAGATTGGGATCATTCCCTGCACATTTTCAGACCACAATGCTTTGAAACTAGAACTCAATCACAAGAGGAAAGTGGGAAAGAACTCAAATACATGGAGGCTAAAGAGCATCCTACGAAAGAATGAATGGGTCAACCAGGAAATTAAAGAAGAATTTAAAAAGTTCATGGAAACCAATGAAAATGAAAACTCAACTGTCCAAAATCTTTGGGATACAGCCAAGGCAGTCCTGCGAGGAAAGTATATAGCAATACAAGCCTTTCTCAAGAAACAAGAAAGGTCTCAAATACACACCCAACCCTACACCTAAAGGAGCTGGAGAAAGAACGGCAAATAAAGCCTAAACCCAGCAGGAGAAGAGAAATCATGCAGTTCAGAGCAGAAATCATTGAAATAGAACCCAGAAGAACAGTAGAAGTGATCAACGGAACTAGGAGCTGGTACTTTGAAAGAATTCACAAGATTGATACACCCCTGTCCAGGCTGATCAAAAAGAAAAGAGAAATGACCCAAATCAACAAAATCATGAATGAAAGAGGAGAGATCACAAACAACACCAAAGAAATACAAACAATTATAAGAACGTAATCTGAGCAACCCTAGGGCAGCAAATTCCATAACCTGGAAGAAATGGGTGCATTCCTAGAGATGTGTCAACTAACAAAACTGACCCAGGAAGAAATAGAAAACATGAACAGTCCTATAACCACGAAGGCAATTGAAGTAGTCATCAAAAACCTCCCAAGAAACCAAAGCCCAGGGCCAGATGGTTTCCCAGGGGAATTCTATCAGACATTTAAAGAAGAATTAATACCTATTCTCCTGAAACTGTTCCAAACAATAGAAATGGAAGGAAAACTTCCAAACTCATTTATGAGGCCACCATTACCTTGATTCCAAAACCAGACAAAGATCCCATCAAAAAGGAGAATTAGAGACCAATATCCTTGATGAACATCGATGCAAAAATTCTCACCAAAACTCTAGCCAAGAGGACACAACAGTACATGAAAAGGAGTCTTCACCATGACCAAGTGGGATTTATCCCTGGGCTGCAAGGCTGGTTCAACATCCGCAAATCAGTCAACGTGATCAAATACATTAACAAAAGAAAGAACGAGAATCATATGATCCTCTCAATAGATGCAGAAAAAGCATTGGACAAAGTACAGCACCCTTTCTGGATCAAAACTCTTCAGAGTATAGGGACAGCGGGTACATACCTCAATATCATAAAAGCCATCTACGAAAACCCTACAGCGAATATCATTCTCAATGGGGAAAAGCTGAGATCTTTTCCCCTAAGGTCAGGAACGCGGCAGGGATAGCCATTCTCACCACTGCTATTCAACATAGTATTAGAAGTCCTAGCCACAGCAATCAGACAACAAAAAGTAATCCAAGGCATCCAAATCGGCAGAGAGGAAGTCAAACTCTCACTCTTTGCAGATGATATGATACTTTATGTGGAAAACCCAAAAGACTCCACCCCAAAACTGCTAGAACTCACACAGCAATTCCGTCAAGTAGCAGGCTATAAAATCAATGCACAGGAATCAGTGGCATTCCTATACACCAACAACAAGACAGAAGAGAGACAAATCAAGGAGTCGATCCCATTCACAACTGCACCCAAAACCAGAAGAGACCTAGGAATATATTCATCCCAAGAGGCAAAGGATCTGTACCCAGAAAACTACAAAATACGCAGGAAAGAAATTGAAGAAGACACAAAGAAACGGAAAAACTTTCCATGCTCATGGATTGGGAGAACCAACATTGTGAAGAGGTCAATGCTACCTAGAGCAATCTACACATGCAATGCAATCCCCATCAAAATACCATCCACTTTTTTCCAGGAAATGGAACAAATACTCCTAAAATTTGAATGGAACCAGAAGAGACCCCGAATAGCCAGAGGAATATTGAGAAAGAAAAGCAAAGCTGGCGGCATCACAATTCTGGACTTCCAGCTCTATGACAAAGCTGTCATCATCAAGACAGTATGGTACTGGCACAAAAACAGACACATGGATCCATGGAACAGAATCGAGAGCCCAGAAATGGACCCTCAACTCTATGGTCAACTTATCTTTGACAGAGCAGGAAGGAATGTCCAATGGCAAAAAGAGAGTCTCTTCAACAACTGGTGTTGGGAGAATTGGACAGCCCCATGCAGAAGAATGACACTGGACCATTTCCTGACACCACACACAGAAGTAGACGCCAAATGGTTGAAAGACCTCAATGTGAGACAGGAGTCCATCAAAATCCTAAAGGAGAACACAGGTAGCAAGCTCTTCGACCTCAGCCGCAGCAACTTCTTCCTAGAAACATCACCAAAGGCACGGGAAGCCAGGGCAAAAATGAACTATTGGGATTTCATCAAGATAAAAAGCTTTGGCACAGCAAAAGAAACAGTCCACAAAACCAAAAGACAACCGACAGAATGGGAGAAATTATTTGCAAATGACCTATCAGATAAAGGGCTACTATCCAATATGTATAAAAACTTATCAAACTCAACACCCAAAGAACAAATAATCCAATCAAGAAATAGGCAGAAGACATGAACAGACATTTTTCCAAAGAAGACATCCAAATGGCCGACAGGCACATGAAAAAGTGCTCAACACGGCTCGGCATCAGGGAAATCCAAATCAAAACCTCAATGAGATACCACCTCACACCCGTCAGAATGGCTCAAATGAACAAGTCAGGGAACGACAGAGGTTGGCGGGGATGTGGAGAAAGGGGAACCCTCCTACACTGGTGGTGGGAATGCAAGCTGGTGCAACCCCTCTGGAAAAGTGTATGGAGGTTCCTCAAACAGTTATAATTAGAGCTACCATTCGATCCAGCAATTGCACTCCTGGGTATTTACCCCAAAGATACAAATGTAGGGACCCGAAGCGGTACGTGCACCCCATTGTTTATAGCAGCAATATCCACAATAGCCAAACGGTGGAAAGAGCCAAGATGTCCATCGACAGATGAATGGATAAAGAAGAGGTGGTATATATATACACAATGGACTATTACGCAGCCATCAAAAGGAATGAGGTGTTGCCATGGACAACGACGTGGATGGAACTGGAGGGTCCGACGATTAGTGAAATAAGTCAATCAGAGAAAGACATGTATCATATGACCTCACTGATATGAGGGATTCTTAATCTCAGGAACAGAGTGAGGCTTGCTGGAGTGGTCGGGGGGGGGATGGGGTGGCTGGGTGATAGACTTTGGGGAGGGTATGAGCTACGGTGAGCGCTGTGAATTGTGTAAGACTGTTGAATCACAGATCTGTACTTCTGAAACAAATAACGCAACATATTTTAAGAATAAAGGAAAACAAGGAGACAGCAGGAGAGGAAGAATGAAGGGGAGTTAGTGAGAGGGGGAGACGGACCAGGAGAGATGATGGATTCTGAAAAATAATCCGAGGTTTCTAGAGGGGAGGTGGGTCGGTGGATTGGTTTGACTGGTGATGGTTATTAAAGAGGGCACATTCTGCATGGAGCACTGTGTGTTAGGAACAAACAATGAATCATGGGACAGTACACCAAAACAAATGATGTAGTACATGGTGATTAACAAAGCAATAAAAAACAAAGACTGTAATAAGAGATGAAGAAGGACACTATATCCTACTTAAAGGGTCTATCCAACAAGAAGATCTCACAATTGTAAATATCTATGCCCCGAACATGGGAGCATCCAATTATATAAGGCAATTAAGAAGAAAAGCAAAGAAACACATTGACCACCATACAATCATAGTGGGGGACTTTAACACCCCCCTGACTGAAATGGCCAGATCATCTAAGCAAAAGATCAACAAGGAAATAAAGACTTTAAATGACACACTGGACCAAATGGACTTCACAGACATATTCAGAACGTTCCATCCCAATGCAACGGAATACACATTCTTCTCTAGTGCCCATGGAACATTCTCCAGAATGGATCACATCCTAGGTCACAAATCAGGTCTCAACCGGTACCCAAAGATTGGGATCATTCCCTGCACATTTTCAGACCACAATGCTTTGAAACTAGAACTCAATCACAAGAGGAAAGTGGGAAAGAACTCAAATACATGGAGGCTAAAGAGCATCCTACGAAAGAATGAATGGGTCAACCAGGAAATTAAAGAAGAATTTAAAAAGTTCATGGAAACCAATGAAAATGAAAACTCAACTGTCCAAAATCTTTGGGATACAGCCAAGGCAGTCCTGCGAGGAAAGTATATAGCAATACAAGCCTTTCTCAAGAAACAAGAAAGGTCTCAAATACACACCCAACCCTACACCTAAAGGAGCTGGAGAAAGAACGGCAAATAAAGCCTAAACCCAGCAGGAGAAGAGAAATCATGCAGTTCAGAGCAGAAATCATTGAAATAGAACCCAGAAGAACAGTAGAAGTGATCAACGGAACTAGGAGCTGGTACTTTGAAAGAATTCACAAGATTGATACACCCCTGTCCAGGCTGATCAAAAAGAAAAGAGAAATGACCCAAATCAACAAAATCATGAATGAAAGAGGAGAGATCACAAACAACACCAAAGAAATACAAACAATTATAAGAACGTAATCTGAGCAACCCTAGGGCAGCAAATTCCATAACCTGGAAGAAATGGGTGCATTCCTAGAGATGTGTCAACTAACAAAACTGACCCAGGAAGAAATAGAAAACATGAACAGTCCTATAACCACGAAGGCAATTGAAGTAGTCATCAAAAACCTCCCAAGAAACCAAAGCCCAGGGCCAGATGGTTTCCCAGGGGAATTCTATCAGACATTTAAAGAAGAATTAATACCTATTCTCCTGAAACTGTTCCAAACAATAGAAATGGAAGGAAAACTTCCAAACTCATTTATGAGGCCACCATTACCTTGATTCCAAAACCAGACAAAGATCCCATCAAAAAGGAGAATTAGAGACCAATATCCTTGATGAACATCGATGCAAAAATTCTCACCAAAACTCTAGCCAAGAGGACACAACAGTACATGAAAAGGAGTCTTCACCATGACCAAGTGGGATTTATCCCTGGGCTGCAAGGCTGGTTCAACATCCGCAAATCAGTCAACGTGATCAAATACATTAACAAAAGAAAGAACGAGAATCATATGATCCTCTCAATAGATGCAGAAAAAGCATTGGACAAAGTACAGCACCCTTTCTGGATCAAAACTCTTCAGAGTATAGGGACAGCGGGTACATACCTCAATATCATAAAAGCCATCTACGAAAACCCTACAGCGAATATCATTCTCAATGGGGAAAAGCTGAGATCTTTTCCCCTAAGGTCAGGAACGCGGCAGGGATAGCCAATCTCACCACTGCTATTCAACATAGTATTAGAAATCCTAGCCACAGCAATCAGACAACAAAAAGTAATCCAAGGCATCCAAATCGGCAGAGAGGAAGTCAAACTCTCACTCTTTGCAGATGATATGATACTTTATGTGGAAAACCCAAAAGACTCCACCCCAAAACTGCTAGAACTCACACAGCAATTCCGTCAAGTAGCAGGCTATAAAATCAATGCACAGGAATCAGTGGCATTCCTATACACCAACAACAAGACAGAAGAGAGACAAATCAAGGAGTCGATCCCATTCACAACTGCACCCAAAACCAGAAGAGACCTAGGAATATATTCATCCCAAGAGGCAAAGGATCTGTACCCAGAAAACTACAAAATACGCAGGAAAGAAATTGAAGAAGACACAAAGAAACGGAAAAACTTTCCATGCTCATGGATTGGGAGAACCAACATTGTGAAGAGGTCAATGCTACCTAGAGCAATCTACACATGCAATGCAATCCCCATCAAAATACCATCCACTTTTTTCCAGGAAATGGAACAAATACTCCTAAAATTTGAATGGAACCAGAAGAGACCCCGAATAGCCAGAGGAATATTGAGAAAGAAAAGCAAAGCTGGCGGCATCACAATTCTGGACTTCCAGCTCTATGACAAAGCTGTCATCATCAAGACAGTATGGTACTGGCACAAAAACAGACACATGGATCCATGGAACAGAATCGAGAGCCCAGAAATGGACCCTCAACTCTATGGTCAACTTATCTTTGACAGAGCAGGAAGGAATGTCCAATGGCAAAAAGAGAGTCTCTTCAACAACTGGTGTTGGGAGAATTGGACAGCCCCATGCAGAAGAATGACACTGGACCATTTCCTGACACCACACACAGAAGTAGACGCCATATGGTTGAAAGACCTCAATGTGAGACAGGAGTCCATCAAAATCCTAAAGGAGAACACAGGTAGCAAGCTCTTCGACCTCAGCCGCAGCAACTTCTTCCTAGAAACATCACCAAAGGCACGGGAAGCCAGGGCAAAAATGAACTATTGGGATTTCATCAAGATAAAAAGCTTTGGCACAGCAAAAGAAACAGTCCACAAAACCAAAAGACAACCGACAGAATGGGAGAAATTATTTGCAAATGACCTATCAGATAAAGGGCTACTATCCAATATGTATAAAAACTTATCAAACTCAACACCCAAAGAACAAATAATCCAATCAAGAAATAGGCAGAAGACATGAACAGACATTTTTCCAAAGAAGACATCCAAATGGCCCACAGGCACATGAAAAAGTGCTCAACACGGCTCGGCATCAGGGAAATCCAAATCAAAACCTCAATGAGATACCACCTCACACCCGTCAGAATGGCTCAAATGAACAAGTCAGGGAACGACAGAGGTTGGCGGGGATGTGGAGAAAGGGGAACCCTCCTACACTGGTGGTGGGAATGCAAGCTGGTGCAACCCCTCTGAAAAAGTGTATGGAGGTTCCTCAAACAGTTATAATTAGAGCTACCATTCGATCCAGCAATTGCACTCCTGGGTATTTACCCCAAAGATACAAATGTAGGGACCCGAAGCGGTACGTGCACCCCATTGTTTATAGCAGCAATATCCATAATAGCCAAACGGTGGAAAGAGCCAAGATGTCCATCGAGAGATGAATGGATAAAGAAGAGGTGGTATATATATACACAATGGACTATTACGCAGCCATCAAAAGGAATGAGGTGTTGCCATGGACAACGACGTGGATGGAACTGGAGGGTCCGACGATTAGTGAAATAAGTCAATCAGAGAAAGACATGTATCATATGACCTCACTGATATGAGGGATTCTTAATCTCAGGAACAGAGTGAGGCTTGCTGGAGTGGTCGGGGGGGGGATGGGGTGGCTGGGTGATAGACTTTGGGGAGGGTATGAGCTACGGTGAGCGCTGTGAATTGTGTAAGACTGTTGAATCACAGATCTGTACTTCTGAAACAAATAACGCAACATATTTTAAGAATAAAGGAAAACAAGGAGACAGCAGGAGAGGAAGAATGAAGGGGAGTTAGTGAGAGGGGGAGACGGACCAGGAGAGATGATGGATTCTGAAAAATAATCCGAGGTTTCTAGAGGGGAGGTGGGTCGGTGGATTGGTTTGACTGGTGATGGTTATTAAAGAGGGCACATTCTGCATGGAGCACTGTGTGTTAGGAACAAACAATGAATCATGGGACAGTACACCAAAACAAATGATGTAGTACATGGTGATTAACAAAGCAATAAAAAACAAAGACTGTAATAAGAGATGAAGAAGGACACTATATCCTACTTAAAGGGTCTATCCAACAAGAAGATCTCACAATTGTAAATATCTATGCCCCGAACATGGGAGCATCCAATTATATAAGGCAATTAAGAAGAAAAGCAAAGAAACACATTGACCACCATACAATCATAGTGGGGGACTTTAACACCCCCCTGACTGAAATGGCCAGATCATCTAAGCAAAAGATCAACAAGGAAATAAAGACTTTAAATGACACACTGGACAAAATGGACTTCACAGACATATTCAGAACGTTCCATCCCAATGCAACGGAATACACATTCTTCTCTAGTGCCCATGGAACATTCTCCAGAATGGATCACATCCTAGGTCACAAATCAGGTCTCAACCGGTACCCAAAGATTGGGATCATTCCCTGCACATTTTCAGACCACAATGCTTTGAAACTAGAACTCAATCACAAGAGGAAAGTGGGAAAGAACTCAAATACATGGAGGCTAAAGAGCATCCTACGAAAGAATGAATGGGTCAACCAGGAAATTAAAGAAGAATTTAAAAAGTTCAGGGAAACCAATGAAAATGAAAACTCAACTGTCCAAAATCTTTGGGATACAGCCAAGGCAGTCCTGCGAGGAAAGTATATAGCAATACAAGCCTTTCTCAAGAAACAAGAAAGGTCTCAAATACACACCCAACCCTACACCTAAAGGAGCTGGAGAAAGAACGGCAAATAAAGCCTAAACCCAGCAGGAGAAGAGAAATCATGCAGTTCAGAGCAGAAATCAATGAAATAGAACCCAGAAGAACAGTAGAAGTGATCAACGGAACTAGGAGCTGGTACTTTGAAAGAATTCACAAGATTGATACACCCCTGTCCAGGCTGATCAAAAAGAAAAGAGAAATGACCCAAATCAACAAAATCACGAATGAAAGAGGAGAGATCACAAACAACACCAAAGAAATACAAACAATTATAAGAACGTAATCTGAGCAACCCTAGGGCAGCAAATTCCATAACCTGGAAGAAATGGGTGCATTCCTAGAGATGTGTCAACTAACAAAACTGACCCAGGAAGAAATAGAAAACATGAACAGTCCTATAACCACGAAGGCAATTGAAGTAGTCATCAAAAACCTCCCAAGAAACCAAAGCCCAGGGCCAGATGGTTTCCCAGGGGAATTCTATCAGACATTTAAAGAAGAATTAATACCTATTCTCCTGAAACTGTTCCAAACAATAGAAATGGAAGGAAAACTTCCAAACTCATTTATGAAGCCACCATTACCTTGATTCCAAAACCAGACAAAGATCCCATCAAAAAGGAGAATTAGAGACCAATATCCTTGATGAACATCGATGCAAAAATTCTCACCAAAACTCTAGCCAAGAGGACACAACAGTACATGAAAAGGAGTCTTCACCATGACCAAGTGGGATTTATCCCTGGGCTGCAAGGCTGGTTCAACATCCGCAAATCAGTCAACGTGATCAAATACATTAACAAAAGAAAGAACGAGAATCATATGATCCTCTCAATAGATGCAGAAAAAGCATTGGACAAAGTACAGCACCCTTTCTGGATCAAAACTCTTCAGAGTATAGGGACAGCGGGTACATACCTCAATATCATAAAAGCCATCTACGAAAACCCTACAGCGAATATCATTCTCAATGGGGAAAAGCTGAGATCTTTTCCCCTAAGGTCAGGAACGCGGCAGGGATAGCCAATCTCACCACTGCTATTCAACATAGTATTAGAAGTCCTAGCCACAGCAATCAGACAACAAAAAGTAATCCAAGGCATCCAAATCGGCAGAGAGGAAGTCAAACTCTCACTCTTTGCAGATGATATGATACTTTATGTGGAAAACCCAAAAGACTCCACCCCAAAACTGCTAGAACTCACACAGCAATTCCGTCAAGTAGCAGGCTATAAAATCAATGCACAGGAATCAGTGGCATTCCTATACACCAACAACAAGACAGAAGAGAGACAAATCAAGGAGTCGATCCCATTCACAACTGCACCCAAAACCAGAAGAGACCTAGGAATATATTCATCCCAAGAGGCAAAGGATCTGTACCCAGAAAACTACAAAATACGCAGGAAAGAAATTGAAGAAGACACAAAGAAACGGAAAAACTTTCCATGCTCATGGATTGGGAGAACCAACATTGTGAAGAGGTCAATGCTACCTAGAGCAATCTACACATGCAAAGCAATCCCCATCAAAATACCATCCACTTTTTTCCAGGAAATGGAACAAATACTCCTAAAATTTGAATGGAACCAGAAGAGACCCCGAATAGCCAGAGGAATATTGAGAAAGAAAAGCAAAGCTGGCGGCATCACAATTCTGGACTTCCAGCTCTATGACAAAGCTGTCATCATCAAGACAGTATGGTACTGGCACAAAAACAGACACATGGATCCATGGAACAGAATCGAGAGCCCAGAAATGGACCCTCAACTCTATGGTCAACTTATCTTTGACAGAGCAGGAAGGAATGTCCAATGGCAAAAAGAGAGTCTCTTCAACAACTGGTGTTGGGAGAATTGGACAGCCCCATGCAGAAGAATGACACTGGACCATTTCCTGACACCACACACAGAAGTAGACGCCAAATGGTTGAAAGACCTCAATGTGAGACAGGAGTCCATCAAAATCCTAAAGGAGAACACAGGTAGCAAGCTCTTCGACCTCAGCCGCAGCAACTTCTTCCTAGAAACATCACCAAAGGCACGGGAAGCCAGGGCAAAAATGAACTATTGGGATTTCATCAAGATAAAAAGCTTTGGCACAGCAAAAGAAACAGTCCACAAAACCAAAAGACAACCGACAGAATGGGAGAAATTATTTGCAAATGACCTATCAGATAAAGGGCTACTACCCAATATGTATAAAAACTTATCAAACTCAACACCCAAAGAACAAATAATCCAATCAAGAAATAGGCAGAAGACATGAACAGACATTTTTCCAAAGAAGACATCCAAATGGCCCACAGGCACATGAAAAAGTGCTCAACACGGCTTGGCATCAGAGAAATCCAAATGAAAACCTCAATGAGATACCACCTCACACCCGTCAGAGTGGCTCAAATGAACAAGTCAGGGAACGACAGAGTTTGGCGGGGATGTGGAGATAGGGGAACCCGCCGACACTGGTGGTGGGAATGCAAGCTGCTGCAACCCCTCTGGAAAACAGTATGGAGGTTCCTCACACAGTTGAAATTAGAGCTACCATTCGATCCAACATTTGCACTCCTGGGTATTTACCCCAAAGATACAAATGTAGGGACCCGAAGCGGTACGTGCACCCCATTGTTTATAGCAGCAATGTCCACAATAGCCAAACTGTGGAAACAGCCAAGATGTCCATCGACAGATGAATGGATAAAGAAGAGGTGGTATATATATACACAATGGACTATTACGCAGCCATCAAAAGGAATGAGATGTTGCCATGGACAACGACGTGGATGGAACTGGAGGGTCCGACGATTAGTGAAATAAGTCAATCAGAGAAAGACATGTATCATATGACCCCACTGATATGAGGGATTCTTAATCTCAGGAACAGAGTGAGGCTTGCTGGAGTGGTCGGGGGTGGGAGGGATGGGGTGGCTGGGTGATAGACATTGGGGAGGGTATGAGCTACGGTGAGCGCTGTGAATTGTGTAAGACTGTTGAATCACAGATCTGTACTTCTGAAACAACGCAACATATTTTAAGAATAAAGGAAAAGAAGGAGACAGCAGGAGTGGAAGAATGAAGGGGAGTTAGTGAGAGGATGAGACGGACCAGGAGAGATGATGGGTTCTGAAAAAAAATCTGAGGTTTCTAGAGGGGAGGTGGGTCGGGGGATTGGTTAGCCTGGTGGTGGGTATTAAAGAGGGCACATTCTCCATGGAGCACTGTGTGTTAGGAACAAACAATGAATCATGGGACACTACACCAAAACAAATGATGTACTCCATGGTGATTAACAAAGCAATAAAAAACAAAGACTGTAATAAGAGATGAAGAAGGACACTATATCCTACTTAAAGGGTCTATCCAACAAGAAGATCTCACAATTGTAAATATCTATGCCCCGAACATGGGAGCATCCAATTATATAAGGCAATTAAGAAGAAAAGCAAAAAACACATTGACCACCATACAATCATAGTGGGGGACTTTAACACCCCCCCTGACTGAAATGGCCAGATCATCTAAGCAAAAGATCAACAAGGAAATAAAGACTTTAAATGACACACTGGACAAAATGGACTTCACAGACATATTCAGAACGTTCCATCCCAATGCAACGGAATACACATTCTTCTCTAGTGCCCATGGAACATTCTCCAGAATGGATCACATCCTAGGTCACAAATCAGGTCTCAACCGGTACCCAAAGATTGGGATCATTCCCTGCACATTTTCAGACCACAATGCTTTGAAACTAGAACTCAATCACAAGAGGAGAGTCGGAAAGAACTCAAATACATGGAGGCTAAAGAGCATCCTACGAAAGAATGAATGGGTCAACCAGGAAATTAAAGAAGAATTTAAAAAGTTCATGGAAACCAATGAAAATGAAAACTCAACTGTCCAAAATCTTTGGGATACAGCCAAGGCAGTCCTGCGAGGAAAGTATATAGCAATACAAGCCTTTCTCAAGAAACAAGAAAGGTCTCAAATACACACCCAACCCTACACCTAAAGGAGCTGGAGAAAGAACGGCAAATAAAGCCTAAACCCAGCAGGAGAAGAGAAATCATGCAGTTCAGAGCAGAAATCAATGAAATAGAACCCAGAAGAACAGTAGAAGTGATCAACGGAACTAGGAGCTGGTACTTTGAAAGAATTCACAAGATTGATACACCCCTGTCCAGGCTGATCAAAAAGAAAAGAGAAATGACCCAAATCAACAAAATCACGAATGAAAGAGGAGAGATCACAAACAACACCAAAGAAATACAAACAATTATAAGAACGTAATCTGAGCAACCCTAGGGCAGCAAATTCCATAACCTGGAAGAAATGGGTGCATTCCTAGAGATGTGTCAACTAACAAAACTGACCCAGGAAGAAATAGAAAACATGAACAGTCCTATAACCACGAAGGCAATTGAAGTAGTCATCAAAAACCTCCCAAGAAACCAAAGCCCAGGGCCAGATGGTTTCCCAGGGGAATTCTATCAGACATTTAAAGAAGAATTAATACCTATTCTCCTGAAACTGTTCCAAACAATAGAAATGGAAGGAAAACTTCCAAACTCATTTATGAGGCCACCATTACCTTGATTCCAAAACCAGACAAAGATCCCATCAAAAAGGAGAATTAGAGACCAATATCCTTGATGAACATCGATGCAAAAATTCTCACCAAAATACTAGCCAAGAGGACACAACAGTACATGAAAAGGAGTCTTCACCATGACCAAGTGGGATTTATCCCTGGGCTGCAAGGCTGGTTCAACATCCGCAAATCAGTCAACGTGATCAAATACATTAACAAAAGAAAGAACGAGAATCATATGATCCTCCCAAGAGATGCAGAAAAAGCATTGGACAAAGTACAGCACTCTTTCTGGATCAAAACTCTTCAGAGTATAGGGACAGCGGGTACATACCTCAATATCATAAAAGCCATCTACGAAATCCCTACAGCGAATATCATTCTCAATGGGGAAAAGCTGAGATCTTTTCCCCTAAGGTCAGCAACGCGGCAGGGATAGCCACTCTCACCACTGCTATTCAACATAGTATTAGAAGTCCTAGCCACGGCAATCAGACAGCAAAAAGTAATCCAAGGCATCCAAATCGGCCGAGAGGAAGTCAAACTCTCACTCTTTGCAGATGATATGATACTTTATGTGGAAAACCCAAAAGACTCCACCCCAAAACTGCTAGAACTCACACAGCAATTCCGTCAAGTAGCAGGCTATAAAATCAATGCCCAGGAATCAGTGGCATTCCTATACACCAACAACAAGACAGAAGAGAGACAAATCAAGGAGTCGATCCCATTCACAACTGCACCCAAAACCAGAAGAGACCTACGAATATATTGAACCCAAGAGGCAAAGGATCTGTACTCAGAAAACTGCAAAATACGCAGGAAAGAAATTGAAGAAGACACAAAGAAACGGAAAAACGTTCCATGCTCATGGTTTGGGAGAACCAACATTGTGAAGAGGTCAATGCTACCTAGAGCAATCTACACATGCAATGCAATCCCCATCAAAATAGCATCCACTTTTTTCCACGAAATGGAACAAATAATCCTAAAATTTGAATGGAACGTGAAGAGACCCCGAGGAGCCAGAGGAATATTGAGAAAGAAAAGCAAAGCTGGCGGCATCACAATTCTGGACTTCCAGCTCTATGACAAAGCTGTCATCATCAAGACAGTATGGTACTGGCACAAAAACAGACACATGGATCCATGGAACAGAATCGAGAGCCCAGAAATGGACCCTCAACTCTATGGTCAACTTATCTTTGACAGAGCAGGAAGGAATGTCCAATGGCAAAAAGAGAGTCTCTTCAACAACTGGTGTTGGGAGAATTGGACAGCCCCATGCAGAAGAATGACACTGGACCATTTCCTGACACCACACACAGAAGTAGACGCCAAATGGTTGAAAGACCTCAATGTGAGACAGGAGTCCATCAAAATCCTAAAGGAGAACACAGGTAGCAAGCTCTTCGACCTCAGCCGCAGCAACTTCTTCCTAGAAACATCACCAAAGGCACGGGAAGCCAGGGCAAAAATGAACTATTGGGATTTCATCAAGATAAAAAGCTTTGGCACAGCAAAAGAAACAGTCCACAAAACCAAAAGACAACCGACAGAATGGGAGAAATTATTTGCAAATGACATATCAGATAAAGGGCTACTATCCAATATGTATAAAAACTTATCAAACTCAACACCCAAAGAACAAATAATCCAATCAAGAAATAGGCAGAAGACATGAACAGACATTTTTCCAAAGAAGACATCCAAATGGCCCACAGGCACATGAAAAAGTGCTCAACACGGCTCGGCATCAGGGAAATCCAAATCAAAACCTCAATGAGATACCACCTCACACCCGTCAGAATGGCTCAAATGAACAAGTCAGGGAACGACAGAGGTTGGCGGGGATGTGGAGAAAGGGGAACCCTCCTACACTGGTGGTGGGAATGAAAGCTGGTGCAACCCCTCTGGAAAAGTGTATGGAGGTTCCTCAAACAGTTATAATTAGAGCTACCATTCGATCCAGCAATTGCACTCCTGGGTATTTACCCCAAAGATACAAATGTAGGGACCCGAAGCGGTACGTGCACCCCATTGTTTATAGCAGCAATATCCACAATAGCCAAACGGTGGAAAGAGCCAAGATGTCCATCGACAGATGAATGGATAAAGAAGAGGTGGTATATATATACACAATGGACTATTACGCAGCCATCAAAAGGAATGAGGTGTTGCCATGGACAACGACGTGGATGGAACTGGAGGGTCCGACGATTAGTGAAATGAGTCAATCAGAGAAAGACATGTATCATATGACCTCACTGATATGAGGGATTCTTAATCTCAGGAACAGAGTGAGGCTTGCTGGAGTGGTCGGGGGGGGGGATGGGGTGGCTGGGTGATAGACTTTGGGGAGGGTATGAGCTACGGTGAGCGCTGTGAATTGTGTAAGACTGTTGAATCACAGATCTGTACTTCTGAAACAAATAACGCAACATATTTTAAGAATAAAGGAAAACAAGGAGACAGCAGGAGAGGAAGAATGAAGGGGAGTTAGTGAGAGGGGGAGACGGACCAGGAGAGATGATGGATTCTGAAAAAAAATCCGAGGTTTCTAGAGGGGAGGTGGGTCGGTGGATTGGTTTGACTGGTGATGGTTATTAAAGAGGGCACATTCTGCATGGAGCACTGTGTGTTAGGAACAAACAATGAATCATGGGACAGTACACCAAAACAAATGATGTAGTACATGGTGATTAACAAAGCAATAAAAAACAAAGACTGTAATAAGAGATGAAGAAGGACACTATATCCTACTTAAAGGGTCTATCCAACAAGAAGATCTCACAATTGTAAATATCTATGCCCCGAACATGGGAGCATCCAATTATATAAGGCAATTAAGAAGAAAAGCAAAGAAACACATTGACCACCATACAATCATAGTGGGGGACTTTAACACCCCCCTGACTGAAATGGCCAGATCATCTAAGCAAAAGATCAACAAGGAAAGAAAGACTTTAAATGACACACTGGAACAAATGGACTTCACAGACATATTCAGAACGTTCCATCCCAATGCAACGGAATACACATTCTTCTCTAGTGCCCATGGAACATTCTCCAGAATGGATCACATCCTAGGTCACAAATCAGGTCTCAACCGGTACCCAAAGATTGGGATCATTCCCTGCACATTTTCAGACCACAATGCTTTGAAACTAGAACTCAATCACAAGAGGAAAGTGGGAAAGAACTCAAATACATGGAGGCTAAAGAGCATCCTACGAAAGAATGAATGGGTCAACCAGGAAATTAAAGAAGAATTTAAAAAGTTCATGGAAACCAATGAAAATGAAAACTCAACTGTCCAAAATCTTTGGGATACAGCCAAGGCAGTCCTGCGAGGAAAGTATATAGCAATACAAGCCTTTCTCAAGAAACAAGAAAGGTCTCAAATACACACCCAACCCTACACCTAAAGGAGCTGGAGAAAGAACGGCAAATAAAGCCTAAACCCAGCAGGAGAAGAGAAATCATGCAGTTCAGAGCAGAAATCAATGAAATAGAACCCAGAAGAACAGTAGAAGTGATCAACGGAACTAGGAGCTGGTACTTTGAAAGAATTCACAAGATTGATACACCCCTGTCCAGGCTGATCAAAAAGAAAAGAGAAATGACCCAAATCAACAAAATCATGAATGAAAGAGGAGAGATCACAAACAACACCAAAGAAATACAAACAATTATAAGAACGTAATCTGAGCAACCCTAGGGCAGCAAATTCCATAACCTGGAAGAAATGGGTGCATTCCTAGAGATGTGTCAACTAACAAAACTGACCCAGGAAGAAATAGAAAACATGAACAGTCCTATAACCACGAAGGCAATTGAAGTAGTCATCAAAAACCTCCCAAGAAACCAAAGCCCAGGGCCAGATGGTTTCCCAGGGGATTTCTATCAGACATTTAAAGAAGAATTAATACCTATTCTCCTGAAACTGTTCCAAACAATAGAAATGGAAGGAAAACTTCCAAACTCATTTATGAGGCCACCATTACCTTGATTCCAAAACCAGACAAAGATCCCATCAAAAAGGAGAATTAGAGACCAATATCCTTGATGAACATCGATGCAAAAATTCTCACCAAAATACTAGCCAAGAGGACCCAACAGTACATGAAAAGGAGTATTCACCATGATCAAGTGGGATTTATCCCTGGGCTGCAAGGCTGGTTCAACATCCGCAAATCAGTCAACGTGATCAAATACATTAACAAAATAAAGAACGAGAATCATATGATCCTCTCAATAGATGCAGAAAAAGCATTGGACAAACTACAGCACCCTTTCTGGATCAAACCTCTTCAGAGTATAGGGACAGCGGGTACATACCTCAATATCATAAAAGCCATCTACGAAAACCGTACAGCGAATATCATTCTCAATAGTGAAAAGCTGAGATCTTTTCCCCTAAGGTCAGGAACGCGGCAGGGATAGCCACTCTCACCACTGCTATTCAACATAGTATTAGAACTCCTAGCCACAGCAATCAGACAACAAAAAGTAATCCAAGGCATCCAAATCGGCAGAGAGGAAGTCAAACTCTCACTCTTGGCAGATGATATGATACTTTATGTGGAAAACCCAAACGACTCCACCCCAAAACTGCTAGAACTCACACAGCAATTCCGTCAAGTAGCAGGCTATAAAATCAATGCACAGGAATCAGTGGCATTCCTATACACCAACAACAAGACAGAAGAGAGACAAATCAAGGAGTCGATCCCATTCACAACTGCACCCAAAACCAGAAGAGACCTAGGAATATATTCATCCCAAGAGGCAAAGGATCTGTACTCAGAAAACTACAAAATACGCAGGAAAGCAATTGAAGAAGACACAAAGAAACGGAAAAACGTTCCATGCTCATGGATTGGGAGAACCAACATTGTGAAGAGGTCAATGCTATCTAGAGCAATCTACACACGCAATGCAATCCCCATCAAAATACCATCCACTTTTTTCCAGGAAATGGAACAAATACTCCTAAAATTTGAATGGAACCAGAAGAGACCCCGAATAGCCAGAGGAATATTGAGAAAGAAAAGCAAAGCTGGCGGCATCACAGTTCTGGACTTCCAGCTCTATGACAAAGCTGTCATCATCAAGACAGTATGGTACTGGCACAAAAACAGACACATGGATCCATGGAACAGAATCGAGAGCCCAGAAATGGACCCTCAACTCTATGGTCAACTTATCTTTGACAGAGCAGGAAGGAATGTCCAATGGCAAAAAGAGAGTCTCTTCAACAACTGGTGTTGGGAGAATTGGACAGCCCCATGCAGAAGAATGACAGTGGACCATTTCCTGACACCACACACAAAAGTAGACTCCAAATGGTTGAAAGACCTCAATGTGAGACAGGAGTCCATTAAAATCCTAAAGGAGAACACAGGTAGCAAGCACTTCGACCTCAGCCGCAGCAACTTCTTCCTAGAAACATCACCAAAGGCACGGGAAGCCAGGGCAAAAATGAACTATTGGGATTTCATCAAGATAAAAAGCTTTGGCACAGCAAAAGAAACAGTCCACAAAACCAAAAGACAACCGACAGAATGGGAGAAATTATTTGCAAATGACCTATCAGATAAAGGGCTACTACCCAATATGTATAAAAACTTATCAAACTCAACACCCAAAGAACAAATAATCCAATCAAGAAATAGGCAGAAGACATGAACAGACATTTTTCCAAAGAAGACATCCAAATGGCCCACAGGCACATGAAAAAGTGCTCAACACGGCTTGGCATCAGAGAAATCCAAATGAAAACCTCAATGAGATACCACCTCACACCCGTCAGAATGGCTCAAATGAACAATTCAGGGAACGACAGAGTTTGGCGGGGATGTGGAGATAGGGGAACCCGCCGACACTGGTGGTGGGAATGCAAGCTGCTGCAACCCCTCTGGAAAACAGTATGGAGGTTCCTCACACAGTTGAAATTAGAGCTACCATTCGATCCAACATTTGCACTCCTGGGTATTTACCCCAAAGATACAAATGTAGGGACCCGAAGCGGTACGTGCACCCCATTGTTTATAGCAGCAATGTCCACAATAGCCAAACTGTGGAAACAGCCAAGATGTCCATCGACAGATGAATGGATAAAGAAGAGGTGGTATATATATACACAATGGACTATTACGCAGCCATCAAAAGGAATGAGATGTTGCCATGGACAACGACGTGGATGGAACTGGAGGGTCCGACGATTAGTGAAATAAGTCAATCAGAGAAAGACATGTATCATATGACCCCACTGATATGAGGGATTCTTAATCTCAGGAACAGAGTGAGGCTTGCTGGAGTGGTCGGGGGTGGGAGGGATGGGGTGGCTGGGTGATAGACATTGGGGAGGGTATGAGCTACGGTGAGCGCTGTGAATTGTGTAAGACTGTTGAATCACAGATCTGTACTTCTGAAACAACGCAACATATTTTAAGAATAAAGGAAAAGAAGGAGACAGGAGGAGTGGAAGAATGAAGGGGAGTTAGTGAGAGGATGAGACGGACCAGGAGAGATGATGGGTTCTGAAAAAAAATCTGAGGTTTCTAGAGGGGAGGTGGGTCGGGGGATTGGTTAGCCTGGTGGTGGGTATTAAAGAGGGCACATTCTCCATGGAGCACTGTGTGTTAGGAACAAACAATGAATCATGGGACACTACACCAAAACAAATGATGTACTCCATGGTGATTAACAAAGCAATAAAAAACAAAGACTGTAATAAGAGATGAAGAAGGACACTATATCCTACTTAATGGGTCTATCCAACAAGAAGATCTCACAATTGTAAATATCTATGCCCCGAACATGGGAGCATCCAATTATATAAGCCAATTAAGAAGAAAAGCAAAGAAACACATTGACCACCATACAATCATAGTGGGGGACATTAACACCCCCCTGACTGAAATGGCCAGATCATCTAAGCAAAAGATCAACAAGGAAATAAAGACTTTAAATGACACACTGGACCAAATGGACTTCACAGACATATTCAGAACGTTCCATCCCAATGCAACGGAATACACATTCTTCTCTAGTGCCCATGGAACATTCTCCAGAATGGATCACATCCTAGGTCACAAATCAGGTCTCAACCGGTACCCAAAGATTGGGATCATTCCCTGCACATTTTCAGACCACAATGCTTTGAAACTAGAACTCAATCACAAGAGGAGAGTCGGAAAGAACTCAAATACATGGAGGCTAAAGAGCATCCTACGAAAGAATGAATGGGTCAACCAGGAAATTAAAGAAGAGTTTAAATAGTTCATGGAAACCAATGAAAATGAAAACTCAACTGTCCAAAATCTTTGGGATACAGCCAAGGCAGTCCTGCGAGGAAAGTATATAGCAATACAAGCCTTTCTCAAGAAACAAGAAAGGTCTCAAATACACACCCAACCCTACACCTAAAGGAGCTGGAGAAAGAACGGCAAATAAAGCCTAAACCCAGCAGGAGAAGAGAAATCATGCAGTTCAGAGCAGAAATCAATGAAATAGAACCCAGAAGAACGGTAGAAGTGATCAACGGAACTAGGAGCTGGTACTTTGAAAGAATTCACAAGATTGATACACCCCTGTCCAGGCTGATCAAAAAGAAAAGAGAAATGACCCAAATCAACAAAATCATGAATGAAAGAGGAGAGATCACAAACAACACCAAAGAAATAAAAACAATTATAAGAACGTAATCTGAGCAACCCTAGGGCAGCAAATTCCATAACCTGGAAGAAATGGGTGCATTCCTAGAGATGTGTCAACTAACAAAACTGACCCAGGAAGAAATAGAAAACATGAACAGTCCTATAACCACGAAGGCAATTGAAGTAGTCATCAAAAACCTCCCAAGAAACCAAAGCCCAGGGCCAGATGGTTTCCCAGGGGAATTCTATCAGACATTTAAAGAAGAATTAATACCTATTCTCCTGAAACTGTTCCAAACAATAGAAATGGAAGGAAAACTTCCAAACTCATTTATGAGGCCACCATTACCTTGATTCCAAAACCAGACAAAGATCCCATCAAAAAGGAGAATTAGAGACCAATATCCTTGATGAACATGGATGCAAAAATTCTCACCAAAATACTAGCCAAGAGGACCCAACAGTACATGAAAAGGAGTATTCACCATGACCAAGTGGGATTTATCCCTGGGCTGCAAGGCTGGTTCAACATCCGCAAATCAGTCAACGTGATCAAATACATTAACAAAAGAAAGAACGAGAATCATATGATCCTCCCAAGAGATGCAGAAAAAGCATTGGACAAAGTACAGCACCCTTTCTGGATCAAAACTCTTCAGAGTATAGGGACAGCGGGTACATACCTCAATATCATAAAAGCCATCTACGAAAACCCTACAGCGAATATCATTCTCAATGGGGAAAAGCTGAGATCTTTTCCCCTAAGGTCAGCAACGCGGCAGGGATAGCCACTCTCACCACTGCTATTCAACATAGTATTAGAAGTCCTAGCCACAGCAATCAGACAACAAAAAGTAATCCAAGGCATCCAAATCGGCCGAGAGGAAGTCAAACTCTCACTCTTTGCAGATGATATGATACTTTATGTGGAAAACCCAAAAGACTCCACCCCAAAACTGCTAGAACTCACACAGCATTTCCGTCAAGTAGCAGGCTATAAAATCAATGCACAGGAATCAGTGGCATTCGTATACACCAACAACAAGACAGAAGAGAGACAAATCAAGGAGTCGATCCCATTCACAACTGCACCCAAAACCAGAAGAGACCTAGGAATATATTGAACCCAAGAGGCAAAGGATCTGTACTCAGAAAACTGCAAAATACGCAGGAAAGAAATTGAAGAAGACACAAAGAAACGGAAAAACGTTCCATGCTCATGGTTTGGGAGAACCAACATTGTGAAGAGGTCAATGCTACCTAGAGCAATCTACACATGCAATGCAATCCCCATCAAAATAGCATCCACTTTTTTCCACGAAATGGAACAAATAATCCTAAAATTTGAATGGAACGTGAAGAGACCCCGAGTAGCCAGAGGAATATTGAGAAAGAAAAGCAAAGCTGGCGGCATCACAATTCTGGACTTCCAGCTCTATGACAAAGCTGTCATCATCAAGACAGTATGGTACTGGCACAAAAACAGACACATGGATCCATGGAACAGAATCGAGAGCTCAGAAATGGACCCTCAACTCTATGGTCAACTTATCTTTGACAGAGCAGGAAGGAATGTCCAATGGCAAAAAGAGAGTCTCTTCAACAACTGGTGTTGGGAGAATTAGACAGCCTCATGCAGAAAAATGACACTGGACCATTTCCTGACACCACACACCGAAGTAGACTCCAAATGGTTGAAAGACCTCAATGTGAGACAGGAGTCCATCAAAATCCTAAAGGAGAACACAGGTAGCAAGCTCTTCGACCTCAGCCGCAGCAACTTCTTCCTAGAAACATCACCAAAGGCACGGGAAGCCAGGGCAAAAATGAACTATTGGGATTTCATCAAGATAAAAAGCTTTGGCACAGCAAAAGAAACAGTCCACAAAACCAAAAGACAACCGACAGAATGGGAGAAATTATTTGCAAATGACATACAGATAAAGGACTACTATCCAATATGTATAAAAACTTATCAAACTCAACACCCAAAGAACAAATAATCCAATCAAGAAATAGGCAGAAGACATGAACAGACATTTTTCCAAAGAAGACATCCAAATGGCCCACAGGCACATGAAAAAGTGCTCAACACGGCTCGGCATCAGGGAAATCCAAATCAAAACCTCAATGAGATACCCCCTCACACCCGTCAGAATGGCTGAAATGAACAAGTCAGGGAACGACCGAGGTTGGCGGGGATGTGGAGAAAGGGGAACCCTCCTACACTGGTGGTGGGAATGCAACTGGTGCAACCCCTCTGAAAAGTGTATGGAGGTTCCTCAAACAGTTGAAATTAGAGCTACCATTCGATCCAGCAATTGCACTCCTGGGTATTTACCCCAAAGATACAAATGTAGGGACCCGAAGCGGTACGTGCACCCCATTGTTTATAGCAGCACTATCCACAATAGCCAAACGGTGGAAAGAGCCAAGATGTCCATCGACAGATGAATGGATAAAGAAGAGGTGGTATGTATATACACAATGGACTATTACGCAGCCATCAAAAGGAATGAGGTGTTGCCATGGACAACGACGTGGATGGAACTGGAGGGTCCGACGATTAGTGAAATAAGTCAATCAGAGAAAGACATGTATCATATGAACTCACTGATATGAGGGATTCTTAATCTCAGGAACAGAGTGAGGCTTGCTGGAGTGGTCGGGGGTGGGAGGGATGGGGTGGCTGGGTGATAGACATTGGGGAGGGTATGAGCTACGGTGAGCGCTGTGAATTGTGTAAGACTGTTGAATCACAGATCTGTACTTCTGAAACAAATAACGCAACATATTTTAAGAATAAAGGAAAACAAGGAGACAGCAGGAGAGGAAGAATGAAGGGGAGTTAGTGAGAGGGGGAGACGGACCAGGAGAGATGATGGATTCTGAAAAAAAATCCGAGGTTTCTAGAGGGGATGTGGGTCAGTGGATTGGTTTGACTGGTGATGGTTATTAAAGAGGGCACATTCTGCATGGAGCACTGTGTGTTAGGAACAAACAATGAATCATGGGACAGTACACCAAAACAAATGATGTAGTACATGGTGATTAACAAAGCAATAAAAAACAAAGACTGTAATAAGAGATGAAGAAGGACACTATATCTTACTTAAAGGGTCTATCCAACAAGAAGATCTCACAATTGTAAATGTCTATGCCCCGAACATGGGAGCATCCAATTATATAAGGCAATTAAGAAGAAAAGCAAAGAAACACATTGACCACCATACAATCATAGTGGGGGACTTTAACACCCCCCTGACTGAAATGGCCAGATCATCTAAGCAAAAGATCAACAAGGAAATAAAGACTTTAAATGACACACTGGACCAAATGGACTTCACAGACATATTCAGAACGTTCCATCCCAATGCAACGGAATACACATTCTTCTCTAGTGCCCATGGAACATTCTCCAGAATGGATCACATCCTAGGTCACAAATCAGGTCTCAACCGGTACCCAAAGATTGGGATCATTCCCTGCACATTTTCAGACCACAATGCTTTGAAACTAGAACTCAATCACAAGAGGAGAGTCGGAAAGAACTCAAATACATGGAGGCTAAAGAGCATCCTACGAAAGAATGAATGGGTCAACCAGGAAATTAAAGAAGAATTTAAAAAGTTCATGGAAACCAATGAAAATGAAAACTCAACTGTCCAAAATCTTTGGGATACAGCCAAGGCAGTCCTGCGAGGAAAGTATATAGCAATACAAGCCTTTCTCAAGAAACAAGAAAGGTCTCAAATACACACCCAACCCTACACCTAAAGGAGCTGGAGAAAGAACGGCAAATAAAGCCTAAACCCAGCAGGAGAAGAGAAATCATGCAGTTCAGAGCAGAAATCAATGAAATAGAACCCAGAAGAACAGTAGAAGTGATCAACGGAAGTAGGAGCTGGTACTTTGAAAGAATTCACAAGATTGATACACCCCTGTCCAGGCTGATCAAAAAGAAAAGAGAAATGACCCAAATCAACAAAATCATGAATGAAAGAGGAGAGATCACAAACAACACCAAAGAAATACAAACAATTATAAGAACGTAATCTGAGCAACCCTAGGGCAGCAAATTCCATAACCTGGAAGAAATGGGTGCATTCCTAGAGATGTGTCAACTAACAAAACTGACCCAGGAAGAAATAGAAAACATGAACAGTCCTATAACCACGAAGGCAATTGAAGTAGTCATCAAAAACCTCCCAAGAAACCAAAGCCCAGGGCCAGATGGTTTCCCAGGGGAATTCTATCAGACATTTAAAGAAGAATTAATACCTATTCTCCTGAAACTGTTCCAAACAATAGAAATGGAAGGAAAACTTCCAAACTCATTTATGAGGCCACCATTACCTTGATTCCAAAACCAGACAAAGATCCCATCAAAAAGGAGAATTAGAGACCAATATCCTTGATGAACATCGATGCAAAAATTCTCACCAAAATACTAGCCAAGAGGACCCAACAGTACATGAAAAGGAGTATTCACCATGACCAAGTGGGATTTATCCCTGGGCTGCAAGGCTGGTTCAACATCCGCAAATCAGTCAACGTGATCAAATACATTAACAAAAGAAAGAACGAGAATCATATGATCCTCCCAAGAGATGCAGAAAAAGCATTGGACAAAGTACAGCACCCTTTCTGGATCAAAACTCTTCAGAGTATAGGGACAGCGGGTACATACCTCAATATCATAAAAGCCATCTACGAAAACCCTACAGCGAATATCATTCTCAATGGGGAAAAGTGAGATCTTTTCCCCTAAGGTCAGCAACGCGGCAGGGATAGCCACTCTCACCACTGCTATTCAACATAGTATTAGAAGTCCTAGCCACAGCAATCAGACAACAAAAAGTAATCCAAGGCATCCAAATCGGCAGAGAGGAAGTCAAACTCTCACTCTTTGCAGATGATATGATACTTTATGTGGAAAACCCAAAAGACTCCACCCCAAAACTGCTAGAACTCACACAGCAATTCCGTCAAGTAGTAGGCTATAAAATCAATGCACAGGAATCAGTGGCATTCCTATACACCAACAACAAGACAGAAGAGAGACAAATCAAGGAGTCGATCCCATTCACAACTGCACCCAAAACCAGAAGAGACCTAGGAATATATTCATCCCAAGAGGCAAAGGATCTGTACTCAGAAAACTACAAAATACGCAGGAAAGAAATTGAAGAAGACACAAAGAAACGGAAAAACGTTCCATGCTCATGGATTGGGAGAACCAACATTGTGAAGAGGTCAATGCTACCTAGAGCAATCTACACATGCAATGCAATCCCCATCAAAATACCATCCACTTTTTTCCAGGAAATGGAACAAATACTCCTAAAATTTGAATGGAACCAGAAGAGACCCCGAATAGCCAGAGGAATATTGAGAAAGAAAAGCAAAGCTGGCGGCATCACAATTCTGGACTTCCAGCTCTATGACAAAGCTGTCATCATCAAGACAGTATGGTCCTGGCACAAAAACAGACACATGGATCCATGGAACAGAATCGAGAGCCCAGAAATGGACCCTCAACTCTATGGTCAACTTATCTTTGACAGAGCAGGAAGGAATGTCCAGTGGCAAAACGAGAGTCTCTTCAACAACTGGTGTTGGGAGAATTGGACAGCCCCATGCAGAAGAATGACAGTGGACCATTTCCTGACACCACACACAAAAGTAGACTCCAAATGGTTGAAAGACCTCAATGTGAGACAGGAGTCCATCAAAATCCTAAAGGAGAACACAGGTAGCAAGCACTTCGACCTCAGCCGCAGCAACTTCTTCCTAGAAACATCACCAAAGGAACGGGAAGCCAGGGCAAAAATGAACTATTGGGATTTCATCAAGATAAAAAGCTTTGGCACAGCAAAAGAAACAGTCCACAAAACCAAAAGACAACCGACAGAATGGGAGAAATTATTTGCAAATGACCTATCAGATAAAGGGCTACTACCCAATATGTATAAAAACTTATCAAACTCAACACCCAAAGAACAAATAATCCAATCAAGAAATAGGCAGAAGACATGAACAGACATTTTTCCAAAGAAGACATCCAAATGGCCCACAGGCACATGAAAAAGTGCTCAACACGGCTTGGCATCAGAGAAATCCAAATGAAAACCTCAATGAGATACCACCTCACACCCGTCAGAATGGCTCAAATGAACAAGTCAGGGAACGACAGAGTTTGGCGGGGATGTGGAGATAGGGGAACCCGCCGACACTGGTGGTGGGAATGCAAGCTGCTGCAACCCCTCTGGAAAACAGTATGGTGGTTCCTCACACAGTTGAAATTAGAGCTACCATTCGATCCAACATTTGCACTCCTGGGTATTTACCCCAAAGATACAAATGTAGGGACCTGAATCTTTACGTGCACCTCATTGTTTATAGCAGCAATGTCCACAATAGCCAAACTGTGGAAACAGCCAAGATGTCCATCGACAGATGAATGGATAAAGAAGAGGTGCTATATATATACACAATGGACTATTACGCAGCCATCAAAAGGAATGAGATGCTGCCATGGACAACGACGTGGATGGAACTGGAGGGTCCGACGATTAGTGAAATAAGTCAATCAGAGAAAGACATGTATCATATGACCCCACTGATATGAGGGATTCTTAATCTCAGGAACAGAGTGAGGCTTGCTGGAGTGGTCGGGGGTGGGAGGGATGGGGTGGCTGGGTGATAGACATTGGGGAGGGTATGAGCTACGGTGAGCGCTGTGAATTGTGTAAGACTGTTGAATCACAGATCTGTACTTCTGAAACAACGCAACATATTTTAAGAATAAAGGAAAAGAAGGAGACAGCAGGAGTGGAAGAATGAAGGGGAGTTAGTGAGAGGATGAGACGGACCAGGAGAGATGATGGGTTCTGAAAAAAAATCTGAGGTTTCTAGAGGGGAGGTGGGTCGGGGGATTGGTTAGCGTGGTGGTGGGTATTAAAGAGGGCACATTCTCCATGGATCACTGTGTGTTAGGAACAAACAATGAATCATGGGACACTACACCAAAACAAATGATGTACTCCATGGTGATTAACAAAGCAATAAAAAACAAAGACTGTAATAAGAGATGAAGAAGGACACTATATCCTACTTAGTGGGTCTATCCAACAAGAAGATCTCACAATTGTAAATATCTATGCCCCGAACATGGGAGCATCCAATTATATAAGGCAATAAAGAAGAAAAGCAAAGAAACACATTGACCACCATACAATCATAGTGGGGGACTTTAACACCCCCCTGACTGAAATGGCCAGATCATCTAAGCAAAAGATCAACAAGGAAATAAAGACTTTAAATGACACACTGGACCAAATGGACTTCACAGACATATTCAGAACGTTCCATCCCAATGCAACGGAATACACATTCTTCTCTAGTGCCCATGGAACATTCTCCAGAATGGATCACATCCTAGGTCACAAATCAGGTCTCAACCGGTACCCAAAGATTGGGATCATTCCCTTCACATTTTCAGACCACAATGCTTTGAAACTAGAACTCAATCACAAGAGGAGAGTCGGAAAGAACTCAAATACATGGAGGCTAAAGAGCATCCTACGAAAGAATGAATGGGTCAACCAGGAAATTAAAGAAGAATTTAAAAAGTTCATGGAAACCAATGAAAATGAAAACTCAACTGTCCAAAATCTTTGGGATACAGCCAAGGCAGTCCTGCGAGGAAAGTATATAGCAATACAAGCCTTTCTCAAGAAACAAGAAAGGTCTCAAATACACACCCAACCCTACACCTAAAGGAGCTGGAGAAAGAACGGCAAATAAAGCCTAAACCCAGCAGGAGAAGAGAAATCATGCAGTTCAGAGCAGAAATCAATGAAATAGAACCCAGAAGAACAGTAGAAGTGATCAACGGAACTAGGAGCTGGTACTTTGAAAGAATTCACAAGATTGATACACCCCTGTCCAGGCTGATCAAAAAGAAAAGAGAAATGACCCAAATCAACAAAATCACGAATGAAAGAGGAGAGATCACAAACAACACCAAAGAAATACAAACAATTATAAGAACGTAATCTGAGCAACCCTAGGGCAGCAAATTCCATAACCTGGAAGAAATGGGTGCATTCCTAGAGATGTGTCAACTAACAAAACTGACCCAGGAAGAAATAGAAAACATGAACAGTCCTATAACCACGAAGGCAATTGAAGTAGTCATCAAAAACCTCCCAAGAAACCAAAGCCCAGGGCCAGATGGTTTCCCAGGGGAATTCTATCAGACATTTAAAGAAGAATTAATACCTATTCTCCTGAAACTGTTCCAAACAATAGAAATGGAAGGAAAACTTCCAAACTCATTTATGAGGCCACCATTACCTTGATTCCAAAACCAGACAAAGATCCCATCAAAAAGGAGAATTAGAGACCAATATCCTTGATGAACATCGATGCAAAAATTCTCACCAAAATACTAGCCAAGAGGACACAACAGTACATGAAAAGGAGTCTTCACCATGACCAAGTGGGATTTATCCCTGGGCTGCAAGGCTGGTTCAACATCCGCAAATCAGTCAACGTGATCAAATACATTAACAAAAGAAAGAACGAGAATCATATGATCCTCCCAAGAGATGCAGAAAAAGCATTGGACAAAGTACAGCACTCTTTCTGGATCAAAACTCTTCAGAGTATAGGGACAGCGGGTACATACCTCAATATCATAAAAGCCATCTACGAAATCCCTACAGCGAATATCATTCTCAATGGGGAAAAGCTGAGATCTTTTCCCCTAAGGTCAGCAACGCGGCAGGGATAGCCACTCTCACCACTGCTATTCAACATAGTATTAGAAGTCCTAGCCACGGCAATCAGACAGCAAAAAGTAATCCAAGGCATCCAAATCGGCCGAGAGGAAGTCAAACTCTCACTCTTTGCAGATGATATGATACTTTATGTGGAAAACCCAAAAGACTCCACCCCAAAACTGCTAGAACTCACACAGCAATTCCGTCAAGTAGCAGGCTATAAAATCAATGCCCAGGAATCAGTGGCATTCCTATACACCAACAACAAGACAGAAGAGAGACAAATCAAGGAGTCGATCCCATTCACAACTGCACCCAAAACCAGAAGAGACCTACGAATATATTGAACCCAAGAGGCAAAGGATCTGTACTCAGAAAACTGCAAAATACGCAGGAAAGAAATTGAAGAAGACACAAAGAAACGGAAAAACGTTCCATGCTCATGGTTTGGGAGAACCAACATTGTGAAGAGGTCAATGCTACCTAGAGCAATCTACACATGCAATGCAATCCCCATCAAAATAGCATCCACTTTTTTCCACGAAATGGAACAAATAATCCTAAAATTTGAATGGAACGTGAAGAGACCCCGAGGAGCCAGAGGAATATTGAGAAAGAAAAGCAAAGCTGGCGGCATCACAATTCTGGACTTCCAGCTCTATGACAAAGCTGTCATCATCAAGACAGTATGGTACTGGCACAAAAACAGACACATGGATCCATGGAACAGAATCGAGAGCCCAGAAATGGACCCTCAACTCTATGGTCAACTTATCTTTGACAGAGCAGGAAGGAATGTCCAATGGCAAAAAGAGAGTCTCTTCAACAACTGGTGTTGGGAGAATTGGACAGCCCCATGCAGAAGAATGACACTGGACCATTTCCTGACACCACACACAGAAGTAGACGCCAAATGGTTGAAAGACCTCAATGTGAGACAGGAGTCCATCAAAATCCTAAAGGAGAACACAGGTAGCAAGCTCTTCGACCTCAGCCGCAGCAACTTCTTCCTAGAAACATCACCAAAGGCACGGGAAGCCAGGGCAAAAATGAACTATTGGGATTTCATCAAGATAAAAAGCTTTGGCACAGCAAAAGAAACAGTCCACAAAACCAAAAGACAACCGACAGAATGGGAGAAATTATTTGCAAATGACATATCAGATAAAGGGCTACTATCCAATATGTATAAAAACTTATCAAACTCAACACCCAAAGAACAAATAATCCAATCAAGAAATAGGCAGAAGACATGAACAGACATTTTTCCAAAGAAGACATCCAAATGGCCCACAGGCACATGAAAAAGTGCTCAACACGGCTCGGCATCAGGGAAATCCAAATCAAAACCTCAATGAGATACCACCTCACACCCGTCAGAATGGCTCAAATGAACAAGTCAGGGAACGACAGAGGTTGGCGGGGATGTGGAGAAAGGGGAACCCTCCTACACTGGTGGTGGGAATGAAAGCTGGTGCAACCCCTCTGGAAAAGTGTATGGAGGTTCCTCAAACAGTTATAATTAGAGCTACCATTCGATCCAGCAATTGCACTCCTGGGTATTTACCCCAAAGATACAAATGTAGGGACCCGAAGCGGTACGTGCACCCCATTGTTTATAGCAGCAATATCCACAATAGCCAAACGGTGGAAAGAGCCAAGATGTCCATCGACAGATGAATGGATAAAGAAGAGGTGGTATATATATACACAATGGACTATTACGCAGCCATCAAAAGGAATGAGGTGTTGCCATGGACAACGACGTGGATGGAACTGGAGGGTCCGACGATTAGTGAAATGAGTCAATCAGAGAAAGACATGTATCATATGACCTCACTGATATGAGGGATTCTTAATCTCAGGAACAGAGTGAGGCTTGCTGGAGTGGTCGGGGGGGGGGATGGGGTGGCTGGGTGATAGACTTTGGGGAGGGTATGAGCTACGGTGAGCGCTGTGAATTGTGTAAGACTGTTGAATCACAGATCTGTACTTCTGAAACAAATAACGCAACATATTTTAAGAATAAAGGAAAACAAGGAGACAGCAGGAGAGGAAGAATGAAGGGGAGTTAGTGAGAGGGGGAGACGGACCAGGAGAGATGATGGATTCTGAAAAAAAATCCGAGGTTTCTAGAGGGGAGGTGGGTCGGTGGATTGGTTTGACTGGTGATGGTTATTAAAGAGGGCACATTCTGCATGGAGCACTGTGTGTTAGGAACAAACAATGAATCATGGGACAGTACACCAAAACAAATGATGTAGTACATGGTGATTAACAAAGCAATAAAAAACAAAGACTGTAATAAGAGATGAAGAAGGACACTATATCCTACTTAAAGGGTCTATCCAACAAGAAGATCTCACAATTGTAAATATCTATGCCCCGAACATGGGAGCATCCAATTATATAAGGCAATTAAGAAGAAAAGCAAAGAAACACATTGACCACCATACAATCATAGTGGGGGACTTTAACACCCCCCTGACTGAAATGGCCAGATCATCTAAGCAAAAGATCAACAAGGAAAGAAAGACTTTAAATGACACACTGGAACAAATGGACTTCACAGACATATTCAGAACGTTCCATCCCAATGCAACGGAATACACATTCTTCTCTAGTGCCCATGGAACATTCTCCAGAATGGATCACATCCTAGGTCACAAATCAGGTCTCAACCGGTACCCAAAGATTGGGATCATTCCCTGCACATTTTCAGACCACAATGCTTTGAAACTAGAACTCAATCACAAGAGGAAAGTGGGAAAGAACTCAAATACATGGAGGCTAAAGAGCATCCTACGAAAGAATGAATGGGTCAACCAGGAAATTAAAGAAGAATTTAAAAAGTTCATGGAAACCAATGAAAATGAAAACTCAACTGTCCAAAATCTTTGGGATACAGCCAAGGCAGTCCTGCGAGGAAAGTATATAGCAATACAAGCCTTTCTCAAGAAACAAGAAAGGTCTCAAATACACACCCAACCCTACACCTAAAGGAGCTGGAGAAAGAACGGCAAATAAAGCCTAAACCCAGCAGGAGAAGAGAAATCATGCAGTTCAGAGCAGAAATCAATGAAATAGAACCCAGAAGAACAGTAGAAGTGATCAACGGAACTAGGAGCTGGTACTTTGAAAGAATTCACAAGATTGATACACCCCTGTCCAGGCTGATCAAAAAGAAAAGAGAAATGACCCAAATCAACAAAATCATGAATGAAAGAGGAGAGATCACAAACAACACCAAAGAAATACAAACAATTATAAGAACGTAATCTGAGCAACCCTAGGGCAGCAAATTCCATAACCTGGAAGAAATGGGTGCATTCCTAGAGATGTGTCAACTAACAAAACTGACCCAGGAAGAAATAGAAAACATGAACAGTCCTATAACCACGAAGGCAATTGAAGTAGTCATCAAAAACCTCCCAAGAAACCAAAGCCCAGGGCCAGATGGTTTCCCAGGGGATTTCTATCAGACATTTAAAGAAGAATTAATACCTATTCTCCTGAAACTGTTCCAAACAATAGAAATGGAAGGAAAACTTCCAAACTCATTTATGAGGCCACCATTACCTTGATTCCAAAACCAGACAAAGATCCCATCAAAAAGGAGAATTAGAGACCAATATCCTTGATGAACATCGATGCAAAAATTCTCACCAAAATACTAGCCAAGAGGACCCAACAGTACATGAAAAGGAGTATTCACCATGATCAAGTGGGATTTATCCCTGGGCTGCAAGGCTGGTTCAACATCCGCAAATCAGTCAACGTGATCAAATACATTAACAAAATAAAGAACGAGAATCATATGATCCTCTCAATAGATGCAGAAAAAGCATTGGACAAACTACAGCACCCTTTCTGGATCAAACCTCTTCAGAGTATAGGGACAGCGGGTACATACCTCAATATCATAAAAGCCATCTACGAAAACCGTACAGCGAATATCATTCTCAATAGTGAAAAGCTGAGATCTTTTCCCCTAAGGTCAGGAACGCGGCAGGGATAGCCACTCTCACCACTGCTATTCAACATAGTATTAGAACTCCTAGCCACAGCAATCAGACAACAAAAAGTAATCCAAGGCATCCAAATCGGCAGAGAGGAAGTCAAACTCTCACTCTTGGCAGATGATATGATACTTTATGTGGAAAACCCAAACGACTCCACCCCAAAACTGCTAGAACTCACACAGCAATTCCGTCAAGTAGCAGGCTATAAAATCAATGCACAGGAATCAGTGGCATTCCTATACACCAACAACAAGACAGAAGAGAGACAAATCAAGGAGTCGATCCCATTCACAACTGCACCCAAAACCAGAAGAGACCTAGGAATATATTCATCCCAAGAGGCAAAGGATCTGTACTCAGAAAACTACAAAATACGCAGGAAAGCAATTGAAGAAGACACAAAGAAACGGAAAAACGTTCCATGCTCATGGATTGGGAGAACCAACATTGTGAAGAGGTCAATGCTATCTAGAGCAATCTACACACGCAATGCAATCCCCATCAAAATACCATCCACTTTTTTCCAGGAAATGGAACAAATACTCCTAAAATTTGAATGGAACCAGAAGAGACCCCGAATAGCCAGAGGAATATTGAGAAAGAAAAGCAAAGCTGGCGGCATCACAGTTCTGGACTTCCAGCTCTATGACAAAGCTGTCATCATCAAGACAGTATGGTACTGGCACAAAAACAGACACATGGATCCATGGAACAGAATCGAGAGCCCAGAAATGGACCCTCAACTCTATGGTCAACTTATCTTTGACAGAGCAGGAAGGAATGTCCAATGGCAAAAAGAGAGTCTCTTCAACAACTGGTGTTGGGAGAATTGGACAGCCCCATGCAGAAGAATGACAGTGGACCATTTCCTGACACCACACACAAAAGTAGACTCCAAATGGTTGAAAGACCTCAATGTGAGACAGGAGTCCATTAAAATCCTAAAGGAGAACACAGGTAGCAAGCACTTCGACCTCAGCCGCAGCAACTTCTTCCTAGAAACATCACCAAAGGCACGGGAAGCCAGGGCAAAAATGAACTATTGGGATTTCATCAAGATAAAAAGCTTTGGCACAGCAAAAGAAACAGTCCACAAAACCAAAAGACAACCGACAGAATGGGAGAAATTATTTGCAAATGACCTATCAGATAAAGGGCTACTACCCAATATGTATAAAAACTTATCAAACTCAACACCCAAAGAACAAATAATCCAATCAAGAAATAGGCAGAAGACATGAACAGACATTTTTCCAAAGAAGACATCCAAATGGCCCACAGGCACATGAAAAAGTGCTCAACACGGCTTGGCATCAGAGAAATCCAAATGAAAACCTCAATGAGATACCACCTCACACCCGTCAGAATGGCTCAAATGAACAATTCAGGGAACGACAGAGTTTGGCGGGGATGTGGAGATAGGGGAACCCGCCGACACTGGTGGTGGGAATGCAAGCTGCTGCAACCCCTCTGGAAAACAGTATGGAGGTTCCTCACACAGTTGAAATTAGAGCTACCATTCGATCCAACATTTGCACTCCTGGGTATTTACCCCAAAGATACAAATGTAGGGACCCGAAGCGGTACGTGCACCCCATTGTTTATAGCAGCAATGTCCACAATAGCCAAACTGTGGAAACAGCCAAGATGTCCATCGACAGATGAATGGATAAAGAAGAGGTGGTATATATATACACAATGGACTATTACGCAGCCATCAAAAGGAATGAGATGTTGCCATGGACAACGACGTGGATGGAACTGGAGGGTCCGACGATTAGTGAAATAAGTCAATCAGAGAAAGACATGTATCATATGACCCCACTGATATGAGGGATTCTTAATCTCAGGAACAGAGTGAGGCTTGCTGGAGTGGTCGGGGGTGGGAGGGATGGGGTGGCTGGGTGATAGACATTGGGGAGGGTATGAGCTACGGTGAGCGCTGTGAATTGTGTAAGACTGTTGAATCACAGATCTGTACTTCTGAAACAACGCAACATATTTTAAGAATAAAGGAAAAGAAGGAGACAGCAGGAGTGGAAGAATGAAGGGGAGTTAGTGAGAGGATGAGACGGACCAGGAGAGATGATGGGTTCTGAAAAAAAATCTGAGGTTTCTAGAGGGGAGGTGGGTCGGGGGATTGGTTAGCCTGGTGGTGGGTATTAAAGAGGGCACATTCTCCATGGAGCACTGTGTGTTAGGAACAAACAATGAATCATGGGACACTACACCAAAACAAATGATGTACTCCATGGTGATTAACAAAGCAATAAAAAACAAAGACTGTAATAAGAGATGAAGAAGGACACTATATCCTACTTAATGGGTCTATCCAACAAGAAGATCTCACAATTGTAAATATCTATGCCCCGAACATGGGAGCATCCAATTATATAAGCCAATTAAGAAGAAAAGCAAAGAAACACATTGACCACCATACAATCATAGTGGGGGACATTAACACCCCCCTGACTGAAATGGCCAGATCATCTAAGCAAAAGATCAACAAGGAAATAAAGACTTTAAATGACACACTGGACCAAATGGACTTCACAGACATATTCAGAACGTTCCATCCCAATGCAACGGAATACACATTCTTCTCTAGTGCCCATGGAACATTCTCCAGAATGGATCACATCCTAGGTCACAAATCAGGTCTCAACCGGTACCCAAAGATTGGGATCATTCCCTGCACATTTTCAGACCACAATGCTTTGAAACTAGAACTCAATCACAAGAGGAGAGTCGGAAAGAACTCAAATACATGGAGGCTAAAGAGCATCCTACGAAAGAATGAATGGGTCAACCAGGAAATTAAAGAAGAGTTTAAATAGTTCATGGAAACCAATGAAAATGAAAACTCAACTGTCCAAAATCTTTGGGATACAGCCAAGGCAGTCCTGCGAGGAAAGTATATAGCAATACAAGCCTTTCTCAAGAAACAAGAAAGGTCTCAAATACACACCCAACCCTACACCTAAAGGAGCTGGAGAAAGAACGGCAAATAAAGCCTAAACCCAGCAGGAGAAGAGAAATCATGCAGTTCAGAGCAGAAATCAATGAAATAGAACCCAGAAGAACGGTAGAAGTGATCAACGGAACTAGGAGCTGGTACTTTGAAAGAATTCACAAGATTGATACACCCCTGTCCAGGCTGATCAAAAAGAAAAGAGAAATGACCCAAATCAACAAAATCATGAATGAAAGAGGAGAGATCACAAACAACACCAAAGAAATACAAACAATTATAAGAACGTAATCTGAGCAACCCTAGGGCAGCAAATTCCATAACCTGGAAGAAATGGGTGCATTCCTAGAGATGTGTCAACTAACAAAACTGACCCAGGAAGAAATAGAAAACATGAACAGTCCTATAACCACGAAGGCAATTGAAGTAGTCATCAAAAACCTCCCAAGAAACCAAAGCCCAGGGCCAGATGGTTTCCCAGGGGAATTCTATCAGACATTTAAAGAAGAATTAATACCTATTCTCCTGAAACTGTTCCAAACAATAGAAATGGAAGGAAAACTTCCAAACTCATTTATGAGGCCACCATTACCTTGATTCCAAAACCAGACAAAGATCCCATCAAAAAGGAGAATTAGAGACCAATATCCTTGATGAACATGGATGCAAAAATTCTCACCAAAATACTAGCCAAGAGGACCCAACAGTACATGAAAAGGAGTATTCACCATGACCAAGTGGGATTTATCCCTGGGCTGCAAGGCTGGTTCAACATCCGCAAATCAGTCAACGTGATCAAATACATTAACAAAAGAAAGAACGAGAATCATATGATCCTCCCAAGAGATGCAGAAAAAGCATTGGACAAAGTACAGCACCCTTTCTGGATCAAAACTCTTCAGAGTATAGGGACAGCGGGTACATACCTCAATATCATAAAAGCCATCTACGAAAACCCTACAGCGAATATCATTCTCAATGGGGAAAAGCTGAGATCTTTTCCCCTAAGGTCAGCAACGCGGCAGGGATAGCCACTCTCACCACTGCTATTCAACATAGTATTAGAAGTCCTAGCCACAGCAATCAGACAACAAAAAGTAATCCAAGGCATCCAAATCGGCCGAGAGGAAGTCAAACTCTCACTCTTTGCAGATGATATGATACTTTATGTGGAAAACCCAAAAGACTCCACCCCAAAACTGCTAGAACTCACACAGCATTTCCGTCAAGTAGCAGGCTATAAAATCAATGCACAGGAATCAGTGGCATTCGTATACACCAACAACAAGACAGAAGAGAGACAAATCAAGGAGTCGATCCCATTCACAACTGCACCCAAAACCAGAAGAGACCTAGGAATATATTGAACCCAAGAGGCAAAGGATCTGTACTCAGAAAACTGCAAAATACGCAGGAAAGAAATTGAAGAAGACACAAAGAAACGGAAAAACGTTCCATGCTCATGGTTTGGGAGAACCAACATTGTGAAGAGGTCAATGCTACCTAGAGCAATCTACACATGCAATGCAATCCCCATCAAAATAGCATCCACTTTTTTCCACGAAATGGAACAAATAATCCTAAAATTTGAATGGAACGTGAAGAGACCCCGAGTAGCCAGAGGAATATTGAGAAAGAAAAGCAAAGCTGGCGGCATCACAATTCTGGACTTCCAGCTCTATGACAAAGCTGTCATCATCAAGACAGTATGGTACTGGCACAGAAACAGACACATGGATCCATGGAACAGAATCGAGAGCTCAGAAATGGACCCTCAACTCTATGGTCAACTTATCTTTGACAGAGCAGGAAGGAATGTCCAATGGCAAAAAGAGAGTCTCTTCAACAACTGGTGTTGGGAGAATTAGACAGCCTCATGCAGAAAAATGACACTGGACCATTTCCTGACACCACACACCGAAGTAGACTCCAAATGGTTGAAAGACCTCAATGTGAGACAGGAGTCCATCAAAATCCTAAAGGAGAACACAGGTAGCAAGCTCTTCGACCTCAGCCGCAGCAACTTCTTCCTAGAAACATCACCAAAGGCACGGGAAGCCAGGGCAAAAATGAACTATTGGGATTTCATCAAGATAAAAAGCTTTGGCACAGCAAAAGAAACAGTCCACAAAACCAAAAGACAACCGACAGAATGGGAGAAATTATTTGCAAATGACATATCAGATAAAGGACTACTATCCAATATGTATAAAAACTTATCAAACTCAACACCCAAAGAACAAATAATCCAATCAAGAAATAGGCAGAAGACATGAACAGACATTTTTCCAAAGAAGACATCCAAATGGCCCACAGGCACATGAAAAAGTGCTCAACACGGCTCGGCATCAGGGAAATCCAAATCAAAACCTCAATGAGATACCCCCTCACACCCGTCAGAATGGCTGAAATGAACAAGTCAGGGAACGACAGAGGTTGGCGGGGATGTGGAGAAAGGGGAACCCTCCTACACTGGTGGTGGGAATGCAACTGGTGCAACCCCTCTGAAAAGTGTATGGAGGTTCCTCAAACAGTTGAAATTAGAGCTACCATTCGATCCAGCAATTGCACTCCTGGGTATTTACCCCAAAGATACAAATGTAGGGACCCGAAGCGGTACGTGCACCCCATTGTTTATAGCAGCACTATCCACAATAGCCAAACGGTGGAAAGAGCCAAGATGTCCATCGACAGATGAATGGATAAAGAAGAGGTGGTATGTATATACACAATGGACTATTACGCAGCCATCAAAAGGAATGAGGTGTTGCCATGGACAACGACGTGGATGGAACTGGAGGGTCCGACGATTAGTGAAATAAGTCAATCAGAGAAAGACATGTATCATATGAACTCACTGATATGAGGGATTCTTAATCTCAGGAACAGAGTGAGGCTTGCTGGAGTGGTCGGGGGTGGGAGGGATGGGGTGGCTGGGTGATAGACATTGGGGAGGGTATGAGCTACGGTGAGCGCTGTGAATTGTGTAAGACTGTTGAATCACAGATCTGTACTTCTGAAACAAATAACGCAACATATTTTAAGAATAAAGGAAAACAAGGAGACAGCAGGAGAGGAAGAATGAAGGGGAGTTAGTGAGAGGGGGAGACGGACCAGGAGAGATGATGGATTCTGAAAAAAAATCCGAGGTTTCTAGAGGGGATGTGGGTCAGTGGATTGGTTTGACTGGTGATGGTTATTAAAGAGGGCACATTCTGCATGGAGCACTGTGTGTTAGGAACAAACAATGAATCATGGGACAGTACACCAAAACAAATGATGTAGTACATGGTGATTAACAAAGCAATAAAAAACAAAGACTGTAATAAGAGATGAAGAAGGACACTATATCTTACTTAAAGGGTCTATCCAACAAGAAGATCTCACAATTGTAAATGTCTATGCCCCGAACATGGGAGCATCCAATTATATAAGGCAATTAAGAAGAAAAGCAAAGAAACACATTGACCACCATACAATCATAGTGGGGGACTTTAACACCCCCCTGACTGAAATGGCCAGATCATCTAAGCAAAAGATCAACAAGGAAATAAAGACTTTAAATGACACACTGGACCAAATGGACTTCACAGACATATTCAGAACGTTCCATCCCAATGCAACGGAATACACATTCTTCTCTAGTGCCCATGGAACATTCTCCAGAATGGATCACATCCTAGGTCACAAATCAGGTCTCAACCGGTACCCAAAGATTGGGATCATTCCCTGCACATTTTCAGACCACAATGCTTTGAAACTAGAACTCAATCACAAGAGGAGAGTCGGAAAGAACTCAAATACATGGAGGCTAAAGAGCATCCTACGAAAGAATGAATGGGTCAACCAGGAAATTAAAGAAGAATTTAAAAAGTTCATGGAAACCAATGAAAATGAAAACTCAACTGTCCAAAATCTTTGGGATACAGCCAAGGCAGTCCTGCGAGGAAAGTATATAGCAATACAAGCCTTTCTCAAGAAACAAGAAAGGTCTCAAATACACACCCAACCCTACACCTAAAGGAGCTGGAGAAAGAACGGCAAATAAAGCCTAAACCCAGCAGGAGAAGAGAAATCATGCAGTTCAGAGCAGAAATCAATGAAATAGAACCCAGAAGAACAGTAGAAGTGATCAACGGAACTAGGAGCTGGTACTTTGAAAGAATTCACAAGATTGATACACCCCTGTCCAGGCTGATCAAAAAGAAAAGAGAAATGACCCAAATCAACAAAATCATGAATGAAAGAGGAGAGATCACAAACAACACCAAAGAAATACAAACAATTATAAGAACGTAATCTGAGCAACCCTAGGGCAGCAAATTCCATAACCTGGAAGAAATGGGTGCATTCCTAGAGATGTGTCAACTAACAAAACTGACCCAGGAAGAAATAGAAAACATGAACAGTCCTATAACCACGAAGGCAATTGAAGTAGTCATCAAAAACCTCCCAAGAAACCAAAGCCCAGGGCCAGATGGTTTCCCAGGGGAATTCTATCAGACATTTAAAGAAGAATTAATACCTATTCTCCTGAAACTGTTCCAAACAATAGAAATGGAAGGAAAACTTCCAAACTCATTTATGAGGCCACCATTACCTTGATTCCAAAACCAGACAAAGATCCCATCAAAAAGGAGAATTAGAGACCAATATCCTTGATGAACATCGATGCAAAAATTCTCACCAAAATACTAGCCAAGAGGACCCAACAGTACATGAAAAGGAGTATTCACCATGACCAAGTGGGATTTATCCCTGGGCTGCAAGGCTGGTTCAACATCCGCAAATCAGTCAACGTGATCAAATACATTAACAAAAGAAAGAACGAGAATCATATGATCCTCCCAAGAGATGCAGAAAAAGCATTGGACAAAGTACAGCACCCTTTCTGGATCAAAACTCTTCAGAGTATAGGGACAGCGGGTACATACCTCAATATCATAAAAGCCATCTACGAAAACCCTACAGCGAATATCATTCTCAATGGGGAAAAGTTGAGATCTTTTCCCCTAAGGTCAGCAACGCGGCAGGGATAGCCACTCTCACCACTGCTATTCAACATAGTATTAGAAGTCCTAGCCACAGCAATCAGACAACAAAAAGTAATCCAAGGCATCCAAATCGGCAGAGAGGAAGTCAAACTCTCACTCTTTGCAGATGATATGATACTTTATGTGGAAAACCCAAAAGACTCCACCCCAAAACTGCTAGAACTCACACAGCAATTCCGTCAAGTAGCAGGCTATAAAATCAATGCACAGGAATCAGTGGCATTCCTATACACCAACAACAAGACAGAAGAGAGACAAATCAAGGAGTCGATCCCATTCACAACTGCACCCAAAACCAGAAGAGACCTAGGAATATATTCATCCCAAGAGGCAAAGGATCTGTACTCAGAAAACTACAAAATACGCAGGAAAGAAATTGAAGAAGACACAAAGAAACGGAAAAACGTTCCATGCTCATGGATTGGGAGAACCAACATTGTGAAGAGGTCAATTCTACCTAGAGCAATCTACACATGCAATGCAATCCCCATCAAAATACCATCCACTTTTTTCCAGGAAATGGAACAAATACTCCTAAAATTTGAATGGAACCAGAAGAGACCCCGAATAGCCAGAGGAATATTGAGAAAGAAAAGCAAAGCTGGCGGCATCACAATTCTGGACTTCCAGCTCTATGACAAAGCTGTCATCATCAAGACAGTATGGTCCTGGCACAAAAACAGACACATGGATCCATGGAACAGAATCGAGAGCCCAGAAATGGACCCTCAACTCTATGGTCAACTTATCTTTGACAGAGCAGGAAGGAATGTCCAGTGGCAAAACGAGAGTCTCTTCAACAACTGGTGTTGGGAGAATTGGACAGCCCCATGCAGAAGAATGACAGTGGACCATTTCCTGACACCACACACAAAAGTAGACTCCAAATGGTTGAAAGACCTCAATGTGAGACAGGAGTCCATCAAAATCCTAAAGGAGAACACAGGTAGCAAGCACTTCGACCTCAGCCGCAGCAACTTCTTCCTAGAAACATCACCAAAGGAACGGGAAGCCAGGGCAAAAATGAACTATTGGGATTTCATCAAGATAAAAAGCTTTGGCACAGCAAAAGAAACAGTCCACAAAACCAAAAGACAACCGACAGAATGGGAGAAATTATTTGCAAATGACCTATCAGATAAAGGGCTACTACCCAATATGTATAAAAACATATCAAACTCAACACCCAAAGAACAAATAATCCAATCAAGAAATAGGCAGAAGACATGAACAGACATTTTTCCAAAGAAGACATCCAAATGGCCCACAGGCACATGAAAAAGTGCTCAACACGGCTTGGCATCAGAGAAATCCAAATGAAAACCTCAATGAGATACCACCTCACACCCGTCAGAATGGCTCAAATGAACAAGTCAGGGAACGACAGAGTTTGGCGGGGATGTGGAGATAGGGGAACCCGCCGACACTGGTGGTGGGAATGCAAGCTGCTGCAACCCCTCTGGAAAACAGTATGGTGGTTCCTCACACAGTTGAAATTAGAGCTACCATTCGATCCAACATTTGCACTCCTGGGTATTTACCCCAAAGATACAAATGTAGGGACCTGAAGCTTTACGTGCACCTCATTGTTTATAGCAGCAATGTCCACAATAGCCAAACTGTGGAAACAGCCAAGATGTCCATCGACAGATGAATGGATAAAGAAGAGGTGCTATATATATACACAATGGACTATTACGCAGCCATCAAAAGGAATGAGATGCTGCCATGGACAACGACGTGGATGGAACTGGAGGGTCCGACGATTAGTGAAATAAGTCAATCAGAGAAAGACATGTATCATATGACCCCACTGATATGAGGGATTCTTAATCTCAGGAACAGAGTGAGGCTTGCTGGAGTGGTCGGGGGTGGGAGGGATGGGGTGGCTGGGTGATAGACATTGGGGAGGGTATGAGCTACGGTGAGCGCTGTGAATTGTGTAAGACTGTTGAATCACAGATCTGTACTTCTGAAACAACGCAACATATTTTAAGAATAAAGGAAAAGAAGGAGACAGCAGGAGTGGAAGAATGAAGGGGAGTTAGTGAGAGGATGAGACGGACCAGGAGAGATGATGGGTTCTGAAAAAAAATCTGAGGTTTCTAGAGGGGAGGTGGGTCGGGGGATTGGTTAGCGTGGTGGTGGGTATTAAAGAGGGCACATTCTCCATGGATCACTGTGTGTTAGGAACAAACAATGAATCATGGGACACTACACCAAAACAAATGATGTACTCCATGGTGATTAACAAAGCAATAAAAAACAAAGACTGTAATAAGAGATGAAGAAGGACACTATATCCTACTTAGTGGGTCTATCCAACAAGAAGATCTCACAATTGTAAATATCTATGCCCCGAACATGGGAGCATCCAATTATATAAGGCAATTAAGAAGAAAAGCAAAGAAACACATTGACCACCATACAATCATAGTGGGGGACTTTAACACCCCCCTGACTGAAATGGCCAGATCATCTAAGCAAAAGATCAACAAGGAAATAAAGACTTTAAATGACACACTGGACCAAATGGACTTCACAGACATATTCAGAACGTTCCATCCCAATGCAACGGAATACACATTCTTCTCTAGTGCCCATGGAACATTCTCCAGAATGGATCACATCCTAGGTCACAAATCAGGTCTCAACCGGTACCCAAAGATTGGGATCATTCCCTTCACATTTTCAGACCACAATGCTTTGAAACTAGAACTCAATCACAAGAGGAGAGTCGGAAAGAACTCAAATACATGGAGGCTAAAGAGCATCCTACGAAAGAATGAATGGGTCAACCAGGAAATTAAAGAAGAATTTAAAAAGTTCATGGAAACCAATGAAAATGAAAACTCAACTGTCCAAAATCTTTGGGATACAGCCAAGGCAGTCCTGCGAGGAAAGTATATAGCAATACAAGCCTTTCTCAAGAAACAAGAAAGGTCTCAAATACACACCCAACCCTACACCTAAAGGAGCTGGAGAAAGAACGGCAAATAAAGCCTAAACCCAGCAGGAGAAGAGAAATCATGCAGTTCAGAGCAGAAATCAATGAAATAGAACCCAGAAGAACAGTAGAAGTGATCAACGGAAGTAGGAGCTGGTACTTTGAAAGAATTCACAAGATTGATACACCCCTGTCCAGGCTGATCAAAAAGAAAAGAGAAATGACCCAAATCAACAAAATCATGAATGAAAGAGGAGAGATCACAAACAACACCAAAGAAATACAAACAATTATAAGAACGTAATCTGAGCAACCCTAGGGCAGCAAATTCCATAACCTGGAAGAAATGGGTGCATTCCTAGAGATGTGTCAACTAACAAAACTGACCCAGGAAGAAATAGAAAACATGAACAGTCCTATAACCACGAAGGCAATTGAAGTAGTCATCAAAAACCTCCCAAGAAACCAAAGCCCAGGGCCAGATGGTTTCCCAGGGGAATTCTATCAGACATTTAAAGAAGAATTAATACCTATTCTCCTGAAACTGTTCCAAACAATAGAAATGGAAGGAAAACTTCCAAACTCATTTATGAGGCCACCATTACCTTGATTCCAAAACCAGACAAAGATCCCATCAAAAAGGAGAATTAGAGACCAATATCCTTGATGAACATCGATGCAAAAATTCTCACCAAAATACTAGCCAAGAGGACCCAACAGTACATGAAAAGGAGTATTCACCATGACCAAGTGGGATTTATCCCTGGGCTGCAAGGCTGGTTCAACATCCGCAAATCAGTCAACGTGATCAAATACATTAACAAAAGAAAGAACGAGAATCATATGATCCTCCCAAGAGATGCAGAAAAAGCATTGGACAAAGTACAGCACCCTTTCTGGATCAAAACTCTTCAGAGTATAGGGACAGCGGGTACATACCTCAATATCATAAAAGCCATCTACGAAAACCCTACAGCGAATATCATTCTCAATGGGGAAAAGCTGAGATCTTTTCCCCTAAGGTCAGCAACGCGGCAGGGATAGCCACTCTCACCACTGCTATTCAACATAGTATTAGAAGTCCTAGCCACAGCAATCAGACAACAAAAAGTAATCCAAGGCTCCAAATCGGCAGAGAGGAAGTCAAACTCTCACTCTTTGCAGATGATATGATACTTTATGTGGAAAACCCAAAAGACTCCACCCCAAAACTGCTAGAACTCACACAGCAATTCCGTCAAGTAGTAGGCTATAAAATCAATGCACAGGAATCAGTGGCATTCCTATACACCAACAACAAGACAGAAGAGAGACAAATCAAGGAGTCGATCCCATTCACAACTGCACCCAAAACCAGAAGAGACCTAGGAATATATTCATCCCAAGAGGCAAAGGATCTGTACTCAGAAAACTACAAAATACGCAGGAAAGAAATTGAAGAAGACACAAAGAAACGGAAAAACGTTCCATGCTCATGGATTGGGAGAACCAACATTGTGAAGAGGTCAATGCTACCTAGAGCAATCTACACATGCAATGCAATCCCCATCAAAATACCATCCACTTTTTTCCAGGAAATGGAACAAATACTCCTAAAATTTGAATGGAACCAGAAGAGACCCCGAATAGCCAGAGGAATATTGAGAAAGAAAAGCAAAGCTGGCGGCATCACAATTCTGGACTTCCAGCTCTATGACAAAGCTGTCATCATCAAGACAGTATGGTCCTGGCACAAAAACAGACACATGGATCCATGGAACAGAATCGAGAGCCCAGAAATGGACCCTCAACTCTATGGTCAACTTATCTTTGACAGAGCAGGAAGGAATGTCCAGTGGCAAAACGAGAGTCTCTTCAACAACTGGTGTTGGGAGAATTGGACAGCCCCATGCAGAAGAATGACAGTGGACCATTTCCTGACACCACACACAAAAGTAGACTCCAAATGGTTGAAAGACCTCAATGTGAGACAGGAGTCCATCAAAATCCTAAAGGAGAACACAGGTAGCAAGCACTTCGACCTCAGCCGCAGCAACTTCTTCCTAGAAACATCACCAAAGGAACGGGAAGCCAGGGCAAAAATGAACTATTGGGATTTCATCAAGATAAAAAGCTTTGGCACAGCAAAAGAAACAGTCCACAAAACCAAAAGACAACCGACAGAATGGGAGAAATTATTTGCAAATGACCTATCAGATAAAGGGCTACTACCCAATATGTATAAAAACTTATCAAACTCAACACCCAAAGAACAAATAATCCAATCAAGAAATAGGCAGAAGACATGAACAGACATTTTTCCAAAGAAGACATCCAAATGGCCCACAGGCACATGAAAAAGTGCTCAACACGGCTTGGCATCAGAGAAATCCAAATGAAAACCTCAATGAGATACCACCTCACACCCGTCAGAATGGCTCAAATGAACAAGTCAGGGAACGACAGAGTTTGGCGGGGATGTGGAGATAGGGGAACCCGCCGACACTGGTGGTGGGAATGCAAGCTGCTGCAACCCCTCTGGAAAACAGTATGGTGGTTCCTCACACAGTTGAAATTAGAGCTACCATTCGATCCAACATTTGCACTCCTGGGTATTTACCCCAAAGATACAAATGTAGGGACCTGAAGCTTTACGTGCACCTCATTGTTTATAGCAGCAATGTCCACAATAGCCAAACTGTGGAAACAGCCAAGATGTCCATCGACAGATGAATGGATAAAGAAGAGGTGCTATATATATACACAATGGACTATTACGCAGCCATCAAAAGGAATGAGATGCTGCCATGGACAACGACGTGGATGGAACTGGAGGGTCCGACGATTAGTGAAATAAGTCAATCAGAGAAAGACATGTATCATATGACCCCACTGATATGAGGGATTCTTAATCTCAGGAACAGAGTGAGGCTTGCTGGAGTGGTCGGGGGTGGGAGGGATGGGGTGGCTGGGTGATAGACATTGGGGAGGGTATGAGCTACGGTGAGCGCTGTGAATTGTGTAAGACTGTTGAATCACAGATCTGTACTTCTGAAACAACGCAACATATTTTAAGAATAAAGGAAAAGAAGGAGACAGCAGGAGTGGAAGAATGAAGGGGAGTTAGTGAGAGGATGAGACGGACCAGGAGAGATGATGGGTTCTGAAAAAAAATCTGAGGTTTCTAGAGGGGAGGTGGGTCGGGGGATTGGTTAGCGTGGTGGTGGGTATTAAAGAGGGCACATTCTCCATGGATCACTGTGTGTTAGGAACAAACAATGAATCATGGGACACTACACCAAAACAAATGATGTACTCCATGGTGATTAACAAAGCAATAAAAAACAAAGACTGTAATAAGAGATGAAGAAGGACACTATATCCTACTTAGTGGGTCTATCCAACAAGAAGATCTCACAATTGTAAATATCTATGCCCCGAACATGGGAGCATCCAATTATATAAGGCAATTAAGAAGAAAAGCAAAAAACACATTGACCACCATACAATCATAGTGGGGGACTTTAACACCCCCCTGACTGAAATGGCCAGATCATCTAAGCAAAAGATCAACAAGGAAATAAAGACTTTAAATGACACACTGGACAAAATGGACTTCACAGACATATTCAGAACGTTCCATCCCAATGCAACGGAATACACATTCTTCTCTAGTGCCCATGGAACATTCTCCAGAATGGATCACATCCTAGGTCACAAATCAGGTCTCAACCGGTACCCAAAGATTGGGATCATTCCCTGCACATTTTCAGACCACAATGCTTTGAAACTAGAACTCAATCACAAGAGGAGAGTCGGAAAGAACTCAAATACATGGAGGCTAAAGAGCATCCTACGAAAGAATGAATGGGTCAACCAGGAAATTAAAGAAGAATTTAAAAAGTTCATGGAAACCAATGAAAATGAAAACTCAACTGTCCAAAATCTTTGGGATACAGCCAAGGCAGTCCTGCGAGGAAAGTATATAGCAATACAAGCCTTTCTCAAGAAACAAGAAAGGTCTCAAATACACACCCAACCCTACACCTAAAGGAGCTGGAGAAAGAACGGCAAATAAAGCCTAAACCCAGCAGGAGAAGAGAAATCATGCAGTTCAGAGCAGAAATCAATGAAATAGAACCCAGAAGAACAGTAGAAGTGATCAACGGAACTAGGAGCTGGTACTTTGAAAGAATTCACAAGATTGATACACCCCTGTCCAGGCTGATCAAAAAGAAAAGAGAAATGACCCAAATCAACAAAATCATGAATGAAAGAGGAGAGATCACAAACAACACCAAAGAAATACAAACAATTATAAGAACGTAATCTGAGCAACCCTAGGGCAGCAAATTCCATAACCTGGAAGAAATGGGTGCATTCCTAGAGATGTGTCAACTAACAAAACTGACCCAGGAAGAAATAGAAAACATGAACAGTCCTATAACCACGAAGGCAATTGAAGTAGTCATCAAAAACCTCCCAAGAAACCAAAGCCCAGGGCCAGATGGTTTCCCAGGGGAATTCTATCAGACATTTAAAGAAGAATTAATACCTATTCTCCTGAAACTGTTCCAAACAATAGAAATGGAAGGAAAACTTCCAAACTCATTTATGAGGCCACCATTACCTTGATTCCAAAACCAGACAAAGATCCCATCAAAAAGGAGAATTAGAGACCAATATCCTTGATGAACATCGATGCAAAAATTCTCACCAAAATACTAGCCAAGAGGACCCAACAGTACATGAAAAGGAGTATTCACCATGACCAAGTGGGATTTATCCCTGGGCTGCAAGGCTGGTTCAACATCCGCAAATCAGTCAACGTGATCAAATACATTAACAAAAGAAAGAACGAGAATCATATGATCCTCCCAAGAGATGCAGAAAAAGCATTGGACAAAGTACAGCACCCTTTCTGGATCAAAACTCTTCAGAGTATAGGGACAGCGGGTACATACCTCAATATCATAAAAGCCATCTACGAAAACCCTACAGCGAATATCATTCTCAATGGGGAAAAGCTGAGATCTTTTCCCCTAAGGTCAGCAACGCGGCAGGGATAGCCACTCTCACCACTGCTATTCAACATAGTATTAGAAGTCCTAGCCACAGCAATCAGACAACAAAAAGTAATCCAAGGCTCCAAATCGGCAGAGAGGAAGTCAAACTCTCACTCTTTGCAGATGATATGATACTTTATGTGGAAAACCCAAAAGACTCCACCCCAAAACTGCTAGAACTCACACAGCAATTCCGTCAAGTAGTAGGCTATAAAATCAATGCACAGGAATCAGTGGCATTCCTATACACCAACAACAAGACAGAAGAGAGACAAATCAAGGAGTCGATCCCATTCACAACTGCACCCAAAACCAGAAGAGACCTAGGAATATATTCATCCCAAGAGGCAAAGGATCTGTACTCAGAAAACTACAAAATACGCAGGAAAGAAATTGAAGAAGACACAAAGAAACGGAAAAACGTTCCATGCTCATGGATTGGGAGAACCAACATTGTGAAGAGGTCAATGCTACCTAGAGCAATCTACACATGCAATGCAATCCCCATCAAAATACCATCCACTTTTTTCCAGGAAATGGAACAAATACTCCTAAAATTTGAATGGAACCAGAAGAGACCCCGAATAGCCAGAGGAATATTGAGAAAGAAAAGCAAAGCTGGCGGCATCACAATTCTGGACTTCCAGCTCTATGACAAAGCTGTCATCATAAAGACAGTATGGTCCTGGCACAAAAACAGACACATGGATCCATGGAACAGAATCGAGAGCCCAGAAATGGACCCTCAACTCTATGGTCAACTTATCTTTGACAGAGCAGGAAGGAATGTCCAGTGGCAAAAAGAGAGTCTCTTCAACAACTGGTGTTGGGAGAATTGGACAGCCCCATGCAGAAGAATGACAGTGGACCATTTCCTGACACCACACACAAAAGTAGACTCCAAATGGTTGAAAGACCTCAATGTGAGACAGGAGTCCATCAAAATCCTAAAGGAGAACACAGGTAGCAAGCACTTCGACCTCAGCCGCAGCAACTTCTTCCTAGAAACATCACCAAAGGCACGGGAAGCCAGGGCAAAAATGAACTATTGGGATTTCATCAAGATAAAAAGCTTTGGCACAGCAAAAGAAACAGTCCACAAAACCAAAAGACAACCGACAGAATGGGAGAAATTATTTGCAAATGACCTATCAGATAAAGGGCTACTACCCAATATGTATAAAAACTTATCAAACTCAACACCCAAAGAACAAATAATCCAATCAAGAAATAGGCAGAAGACATGAACAGACATTTTTCCAAAGAAGACATCCAAATGGCCCACAGGCACATGAAAAAGTGCTCAACACGGCTTGGCATCAGAGAAATCCAAATGAAAACCTCAATGAGATACCACCTCACACCCGTCAGAATGGCTCAAATGAACAAGTCAGGGAACGACAGAGTTTGGCGGGGATGTGGAGATAGGGGAACCCGCCGACACTGGTGGTGGGAATGCAAGCTGCTGCAACCCCTCTGGAAAACAGTATGGAGGTTCCTCACACAGTTGAAATTAGAGCTACCATTCGATCCAACATTTGCACTCCTGGGTATTTACCCCAAAGATACAAATGTAGGGACCCGAAGCGGTACGTGCACCCCATTGTTTATAGCAGCAATGTCCACAATAGCCAAACTGTGGAAACAGCCAAGATGTCCATCGACAGATGAATGGATAAAGAAGAGGTGATATATATATACACAATGGACTATTACGCAGCCATCAAAAGCAATGAGATGTTGCCATGGACAACGACGTGGATGGAACTGGAGGGTCCGACGATTAGTGAAATAAGTCAATCAGAGAAAGACATGTATCATATGACCCCACTGATATGAGGGATTCTTAATCTCAGGAACAGAGTGAGGCTTGCTGGAGTGGTCGGGGGTGGGAGGGATGGGGTGGCTGGGTGATAGACATTGGGGAGGGTATGAGCTACGGTGAGCGCTGTGAATTGTGTAAGATTGTTGAATCACAGATCTGTACTTCTAAAACAACGCAACATATTTTAAGAATAAAGGAAAAGAAGGAGACAGCAGGAGTGGAAGAATGAAGGGGAGTTAGTGAGAGGATGAGACGGACCAGGAGAGATGATGGGTTCTGAAAAAAAATCTGAGGTTTCTAGAGGGGAGGTGGGTCGGGGGATTGGTTAGCCTGGTGGTGGGTATTAAAGAGGGCACATTCTCCATGGAGCACTGTGTGTTAGGAACAAACAATGAATCATGGGACACTACACCCAAACAAATGATGTACTCCATGGTGATTAACAAAGCAATAAAAAACAAAGACTGTAATAAGAGATGAAGAAGGACACTATATCCTACTTAAAGGGTCTATCCAACAAGAAGATCTCACAATTGTAAATATCTATGCCCCGAACATGGGAGCATCCAATTATATAAGGCAATTAAGAAGAAAAGCAAAGAAACACATTGACCACCATACAATCATAGTGGGGGACTTTAACACCCCCCCTGACTGAAATGGCCAGATCATCTAAGCAAAAGATCAACAAGGAAATAAAGACTTTAAATGACACACTGGACCAAATGGACTTCACAGACATATTCAGAACGTTCCATCCCAATGCAACGGAATACACATTCTTCTCTAGTGCCCATGGAACATTCTCCAGAATGGATCACATCCTAGGTCACAAATCAGGTCTCAACCGGTACCCAAAGATTGGGATCATTCCCTGCACATTTTCAGACCACAATGTTTTGAAACTAGAACTCAATCACAAGAGGAGAGTCGGAAAGAACTCAAATACATGGAGGCTAAAGAGCATCCTACGAAAGAATGAATGGGTCAACCAGGAAATTAAAGAAGAATTTAAAAAGTTCATGGAAACCAATGAAAATGAAAACTCAACTGTCCAAAATCTTTGGGATACAGCCAAGGCAGTCCTGCGAGGAAAGTATATAGCAATACAAGCCTTTCTCAAGAAACAAGAAAGGTGTCAAATACACACCCAACCCTACACCTAAAGGAGCTGGAGAAAGAACGGCAAATAAAGCCTAAACCCAGCAGGAGAAGAGAAATCATGCAGTTCAGAGCAGAAATCAATGAAATAGAACCCAGAAGAACAGTAGAAGTGATCAACGGAACTAGGAGCTGGTACTTTGAAAGAATTCACAAGATTGATACACCCCTGTCCAGGCTGATCAAAAAGAAAAGAGAAATGACCCAAATCAACAAAATCATGAATGAAAGAGGAGAGATCACAAACAACACCAAAGAAATACAAACAATTATAAGAACGTAATCTGAGCAACCCTAGGGCAGCAAATTCCATAACCTGGAAGAAATGGGTGCATTCCTAGAGATGTGTCAACTAACAAAACTGACCCAGGAAGAAATAGAAAACATGAACAGTCCTATAACCACGAAGGCAATTGAAGTAGTCATCAAAAACCTCCCAAGAAACCAAAGCCCAGGGCCAGATGGTTTCCCAGGGGAATTCTATCAGACATTTAAAGAAGAATTAATACCTATTCTCCTGAAACTGTTCCAAACAATAGAAATGGAAGGAAAACTTCCAAACTCATTTATGAGGCCACCATTACCTTGATTCCAAAACCAGACAAAGATCCCATCAAAAAGGAGAATTAGAGACCAATATCCTTGATGAACATCGATGCAAAAATTCTCACCAAAATACTAGCCAAGAGGACCCAACAGTACATGAAAAGGAGTATTCACCATGACCAAGTGGGATTTATCCCTGGGCTGCAAGGCTGGTTCAACATCCGCAAATCAGTCAACGTGATCAAATACATTAACAAAAGAAAGAACGAGAATCATAGGATCCTCTCAATAGATGCAGAAAAAGCATTGGACAAAGTACAGCACCCTTTCTGGATCAAAACTCTTCAGAGTCTAGGGACAGCGGGTACATACCTCAATATCATAAAAGCCATCTACGAAAACCCTACAGCGAATATCATTCTCAATGGGGAAAAGCTGAGATCTTTTCCCCTAAGGTCAGGAACGCGGCAGGGATAGCCATTCTCACCACTGCTATTCAACATAGTATTAGAAGTCCTAGCCACAGCAATCAGACAACAAAATGTAATCCAAGGCATCCAAATCGGCAGAGAGGAAGTCAAACTCTCACTCTTTGCAGATGATATGATACTTTATGTGGAAAACCCAAAAGACTCCACCCCAAAACTGCTAGAACTCACACAGCAATTCCGTCAAGTAGCAGGCAATAAAATCAATGCACAGGAATCAGTGGCATTCCTATACACCAACAACAAGACAGAAGAGAGACAAATCAAGGAGTCGATCCCATTCACAACTGCACCCAAAACCAGAAGAGACCTAGGAATATATTCATCCCAAGAGGCAAAGGATCTGTACCCAGAAAACTACAAAATACGCAGGAAAGAAATTGAAGAAGACACAAAGAAACGGAAAAACTTTCCATGCTCATGGATTGGGAGAACCAACATTGTGAAGAGGTCAATGCTACCTAGAGCAATCTACACATGCAAAGCAATCCCCATCAAAATACCATCCACTTTTTTCCAGGAAATGGAACAAATACTCCTAAAATTTGAATGGAACCAGAAGAGACCCCGAATAGCCAGAGGAATATAGAGAAAGAAAAGCAAAGCTGGCGGCATCACAATTCTGGACTTCCAGCTCTATGACAAAGCTGTCATCATCAAGACAGTATGGTACTGGCACAAAAACAGACACATGGATCCATGGAACAGAATCGAGAGCCCAGAAATGGACCCTCAACTCTATGGTCAACTTATCTTTGACAGAGCAGGAAGGAATGTCCAATGGCAAAAAGAGAGTCTCTTCACCAACTGGTGTTGGGAGAATTGGACAGCCCCATGCAGAAGAATGACACTGGACCATTTCCTGACACCACACACAGAAGTAGACGCCAAATGGTTGAAAGACCTCAATGTGAGACAGGAGTCCATCAAAATCCTAAAGGAGAACACAGGTAGCAAGCTCTTCGACCTCAGCCGCAGCAACTTCTTCCTAGAAACATCACCAAAGGCACGGGAAGCCAGGGCAAAAATGAACTATTGGGATTTCATCAAGATAAAAAGCTTTGGCACAGCAAAAGAAACAGTCCACAAAACCAAAAGACAACCGACAGAATGGGAGAAATTATTTGCAAATGACCTATCAGATAAAGGGCTACTACCCAATATGTATAAAAACTTATCAAACTCAACACCCAAAGAACAAATAATCCAATCAAGAAATAGGCAGAAGACATGAACAGACATTTTTCCAAAGAAGACATCCAAATGGCCCACAGGCACATGAAAAAGTGCTCAACACGGCTTGGCATCAGAGAAATCCAAATGAAAACCTCAATGAGATACCACCTCACACCCGTCAGAATGGCTCAAATGAACAAGTCAGGGAACGACAGAGTTTGGCGGGGATGTGGAGATAGGGGAACCCGCCGACACTGGTGGTGGGAATGCAAGCTGCTGCAACCCCTCTGGAAAACAGTATGGAGGTTCCTCACACAGTTGAAATTAGAGCTACCATTCGATCCAACATTTGCACTCCTGGGTATTTACCCCAAAGATACAAATGTAGGGACCCGAAGCGGTACGTGCACCCCATTGTTTATAGCAGCAATGTCCACAATAGCCAAACTGTGGAAACAGCCAAGATGTCCATCGACAGATGAATGGATAAAGAAGAGGTGGTATATATATACACAATGGACTATTACGCAGCCATCAAAAGGAATGAGATGTTGCCATGGACAACGACGTGGATGGAACTGGAGGGTCCGACGATTAGTGAAATAAGTCAATCAGAGAAAGACATGTATCATATGACCCCACTGATATGAGGGATTCTTAATCTCAGGAACAGAGTGAGGCTTGCTGGAGTGGTCGGGGGTGGGAGGGATGGGGTGGCTGGGTGATAGACATTGGGGAGGGTATGAGCTACGGTGAGCGCTGTGAATTGTGTAAGACTGTTGAATCACAGATCTGTACTTCTGAAACAACGCAACATATTTTAAGAATAAAGGAAAAGAAGGAGACAGCAGGAGTGGAAGAATGAAGGGGAGTTAGTGAGAGGATGAGACGGACCAGGAGAGATGATGGGTTCTGAAAAAAAATCTGAGGTTTCTAGAGGGGAGGTGGGTCGGGGGATTGGTTAGCCTGGTGGTGGGTATTAAAGAGGGCACATTCTCCATGGAGCACTGTGTGTTAGGAACAAACAATGAATCATGTGACACTACACCAAAACAAATGATGTACTCCATGGTGATTAACAAAGCAATAAAAAACAAAGACTGTAATAAGAGATGAAGAAGGACACTATATCCTACTTAAAGGGTCTATCCAACAAGAAGATCTCACAATTGTAAATATCTATGCCCCGAACATGGGAGCATCCAATTATATAAGGCAATTAAGAAGAAAAGCAAAAAACACATTGACCACCATACAATCATAGTGGGGGACTTTAACACCCCCCCTGACTGAAATGGCCAGATCATCTAAGCAAAAGATCAACAAGGAAATAAAGACTTTAAATGACACACTGGACAAAATGGACTTCACAGACATATTCAGAACGTTCCATCCCAATGCAACGGAATACACATTCTTCTCTAGTGCCCATGGAACATTCTCCAGAATGGATCACATCCTAGGTCACAAATCAGGTCTCAACCGGTACCCAAAGATTGGGATCATTCCCTGCACATTTTCAGACCACAATGCTTTGAAACTAGAACTCAATCACAAGAGGAGAGTCGGAAAGAACTCAAATACATGGAGGCTAAAAGCATCCTACGAAAGAATGAATGGGTCAACCAGGAAATTAAAGAAGAATTTAAAAAGTTCATGGAAACCAATGAAAATGAAAACTCAACTGTCCAAAATCTTTGGGATACAGCCAAGGCAGTCCTGCGAGGAAAGTATATAGCAATACAAGCCTTTCTCAAGAAACAAGAAAGGTCTCAAATACACACCCAACCCTACACCTAAAGGAGCTGGAGAAAGAACGGCAAATAAAGCCTAAACCCAGCAGGAGAAGAGAAATCATGCAGTTCAGAGCAGAAATCAATGAAATAGAACCCAGAAGAACAGTAGAAGTGATCAACGGAACTAGGAGCTGGTACTTTGAAAGAATTCACAAGATTGATACACCCCTGTCCAGGCTGATCAAAAAGAAAAGAGAAATGACCCAAATCAACAAAATCACGAATGAAAGAGGAGAGATCACAAACAACACCAAAGAAATACAAACAATTATAAGAACGTAATCTGAGCAACCCTAGGGCAGCAAATTCCATAACCTGGAAGAAATGGGTGCATTCCTAGAGATGTGTCAACTAACAAAACTGACCCAGGAAGAAATAGAAAACATGAACAGTCCTATAACCACGAAGGCAATTGAAGTAGTCATCAAAAACCTCCCAAGAAACCAAAGCCCAGGGCCAGATGGTTTCCCAGGGGAATTCTATCAGACATTTAAAGAAGAATTAATACCTATTCTCCTGAAACTGTTCCAAACAATAGAAATGGAAGGAAAACTTCCAAACTCATTTATGAGGCCACCATTACCTTGATTCCAAAACCAGACAAAGATCCCATCAAAAAGGAGAATTAGAGACCAATATCCTTGATGAACATCGATGCAAAAATTCTCACCAAAATACTAGCCAAGAGGACCCAACAGTACATGAAAAGGAGTCTTCACCATGACCAAGTGGGATTTATCCCTGGGCTGCAAGGCTGGTTCAACATCCGCAAATCAGTCAACGTGATCAAATACATTAACAAAAGAAAGAACGAGAATCATATGATCCTCCCAAGAGATGCAGAAAAAGCATTGGACAAAGTACAGCACTCTTTCTGGATCAAAACTCTTCAGAGTATAGGGACAGCGGGTACATACCTCAATATCATAAAAGCCATCTACGAAATCCCTACAGCGAATATCATTCTCAATGGGGAAAAGCTGAGATCTTTTCCCCTAAGGTCAGCAACGCGGCAGGGATAGCCACTCTCACCACTGCTATTCAACATAGTATTAGAAGTCCTAGCCACGGCAATCAGACAGCAAAAAGTAATCCAAGGCATCCAAATCGGCCGAGAGGAAGTCAAACTCTCACTCTTTGCAGATGATATGATACTTTATGTGGAAAACCCAAAAGACTCCACCCCAAAACTGCTAGAACTCACACAGCAATTCCGTCAAGTAGCAGGCTATAAAATCAATGCCCAGGAATCAGTGGCATTCCTATACACCAACAACAAGACAGAAGAGAGACAAATCAAGGAGTCGATCCCATTCACAACTGCACCCAAAACCAGAAGAGACCTACGAATATATTGAACCCAAGAGGCAAAGGATCTGTACTCAGAAAACTGCAAAATACGCAGGAAAGAAATTGAAGAAGACACAAAGAAACGGAAAAACGTTCCATGCTCATGGTTTGGGAGAACCAACATTGTGAAGAGGTCAATGCTACCTAGAGCAATCTACACATGCAATGCAATCCCCATCAAAATAGCATCCACTTTTTTCCACGAAATGGAACAAATAATCCTAAAATTTGAATGGAACGTGAAGAGACCCCGAGGAGCCAGAGGAATATTGAGAAAGAAAAGCAAAGCTGGCGGCATCACAATTCTGGACTTCCAGCTCTATGACAAAGCTGTCATCATCAAGACAGTATGGTACTGGCACAAAAACAGACACATGGATCCATGGAACAGAATCGAGAGCCCAGAAATGGACCCTCAACTCTATGGTCAACTTATCTTTGACAGAGCAGGAAGGAATGTCCAATGGCAAAAAGAGAGTCTCTTCAACAACTGGTGTTGGGAGAATTGGACAGCCCCATGCAGAAGAATGACACTGGACCATTTCCTGACACCACACACAGAAGTAGACGCCAAATGGTTGAAAGACCTCAATGTGAGACAGGAGTCCATCAAAATCCTAAAGGAGAACACAGGTAGCAAGCTCTTCGACCTCAGCCGCAGCAACTTCTTCCTAGAAACATCACCAAAGGCACGGGAAGCCAGGGCAAAAATGAACTATTGGGATTTCATCAAGATAAAAAGCTTTGGCACAGCAAAAGAAACAGTCCACAAAACCAAAAGACAACCGACAGAATGGGAGAAATTATTTGCAAATGACATATCAGATAAAGGGCTACTATCCAATATGTATAAAAACTTATCAAACTCAACACCCAAAGAACAAATAATCCAATCAAGAAATAGGCAGAAGACATGAACAGACATTTTTCCAAAGAAGACATCCAAATGGCCCACAGGCACATGAAAAAGTGCTCAACACGGCTCGGCATCAGGGAAATCCAAATCAAAACCTCAATGAGATACCACCTCACACCCGTCAGAATGGCTCAAATGAACAAGTCAGGGAACGACAGAGGTTGGCGGGGATGTGGAGAAAGGGGAACCCTCCTACACTGGTGGTGGGAATGAAAGCTGGTGCAACCCCTCTGGAAAAGTGTATGGAGGTTCCTCAAACAGTTATAATTAGAGCTACCATTCGATCCAGCAATTGCACTCCTGGGTATTTACCCCAAAGATACAAATGTAGGGACCCGAAGCGGTACGTGCACCCCATTGTTTATAGCAGCAATATCCACAATAGCCAAACGGTGGAAAGAGCCAAGATGTCCATCGACAGATGAATGGATAAAGAAGAGGTGGTATATATATACACAATGGACTATTACGCAGCCATCAAAAGGAATGAGGTGTTGCCATGGACAACGACGTGGATGGAACTGGAGGGTCCGACGATTAGTGAAATGAGTCAATCAGAGAAAGACATGTATCATATGACCTCACTGATATGAGGGATTCTTAATCTCAGGAACAGAGTGAGGCTTGCTGGAGTGGTCGGGGGGGGGGATGGGGTGGCTGGGTGATAGACTTTGGGGAGGGTATGAGCTACGGTGAGCGCTGTGAATTGTGTAACACTGTTGAATCACAGATCTGTACTTCTGAAACAAATAACGCAACATATTTTAAGAATAAAGGAAAACAAGGAGACAGCAGGAGAGGAAGAATGAAGGGGAGTTAGTGAGAGGGGGAGACGGACCAGGAGAGATGATGGATTCTGAAAAAAAATCCGAGGTTTCTAGAGGGGAGGTGGGTCGGTGGATTGGTTTGACTGGTGATGGTTATTAAAGAGGGCACATTCTGCATGGAGCACTGTGTGTTAGGAACAAACAATGAATCATGGGACAGTACACCAAAACAAATGATGTAGTACATGGTGATTAACAAAGCAATAAAAAACAAAGACTGTAATAAGAGATGAAGAAGGACACTATATCCTACTTAAAGGGTCTATCCAACAAGAAGATCTCACAATTGTAAATATCTATGCCCCGAACATGGGAGCATCCAATTATATAAGGCAATTAAGAAGAAAAGCAAAGAAACACATTGACCACCATACAATCATAGTGGGGGACTTTAACACCCCCCTGACTGAAATGGCCAGATCATCTAAGCAAAAGATCAACAAGGAAAGAAAGACTTTAAATGACACACTGGAACAAATGGACTTCACAGACATATTCAGAACGTTCCATCCCAATGCAACGGAATACACATTCTTCTCTAGTGCCCATGGAACATTCTCCAGAATGGATCACATCCTAGGTCACAAATCAGGTCTCAACCGGTACCCAAAGATTGGGATCATTCCCTGCACATTTTCAGACCACAATGCTTTGAAACTAGAACTCAATCACAAGAGGAAAGTGGGAAAGAACTCAAATACATGGAGGCTAAAGAGCATCCTACGAAAGAATGAATGGGTCAACCAGGAAATTAAAGAAGAATTTAAAAAGTTCATGGAAACCAATGAAAATGAAAACTCAACTGTCCAAAATCTTTGGGATACAGCCAAGGCAGTCCTGCGAGGAAAGTATATAGCAATACAAGCCTTTCTCAAGAAACAAGAAAGGTCTCAAATACACACCCAACCCTACACCTAAAGGAGCTGGAGAAAGAACGGCAAATAAAGCCTAAACCCAGCAGGAGAAGAGAAATCATGCAGTTCAGAGCAGAAATCAATGAAATAGAACCCAGAAGAACAGTAGAAGTGATCAACGGAACTAGGAGCTGGTACTTTGAAAGAATTCACAAGATTGATACACCCCTGTCCAGGCTGATCAAAAAGAAAAGAGAAATGACCCAAATCAACAAAATCATGAATGAAAGAGGAGAGATCACAAACAACACCAAAGAAATACAAACAATTATAAGAACGTAATCTGAGCAACCCTAGGGCAGCAAATTCCATAACCTGGAAGAAATGGGTGCATTCCTAGAGATGTGTCAACTAACAAAACTGACCCAGGAAGAAATAGAAAACATGAACAGTCCTATAACCACGAAGGCAATTGAAGTAGTCATCAAAAACCTCCCAAGAAACCAAAGCCCAGGGCCAGATGGTTTCCCAGGGGATTTCTATCAGACATTTAAAGAAGAATTAATACCTATTCTCCTGAAACTGTTCCAAACAATAGAAATGGAAGGAAAACTTCCAAACTCATTTATGAGGCCACCATTACCTTGATTCCAAAACCAGACAAAGATCCCATCAAAAAGGAGAATTAGAGACCAATATCCTTGATGAACATCGATGCAAAAATTCTCACCAAAATACTAGCCAAGAGGACCCAACAGTACATGAAAAGGAGTATTCACCATGATCAAGTGGGATTTATCCCTGGGCTGCAAGGCTGGTTCAACATCCGCAAATCAGTCAACGTGATCAAATACATTAACAAAATAAAGAACGAGAATCATATGATCCTCTCAATAGATGCAGAAAAAGCATTGGACAAACTACAGCACCCTTTCTGGATCAAACCTCTTCAGAGTATAGGGACAGCGGGTACATACCTCAATATCATAAAAGCCATCTACGAAAACCGTACAGCGAATATCATTCTCAATAGTGAAAAGCTGAGATCTTTTCCCCTAAGGTCAGGAACGCGGCAGGGATAGCCACTCTCACCACTGCTATTCAACATAGTATTAGAACTCCTAGCCACAGCAATCAGACAACAAAAAGTAATCCAAGGCATCCAAATCGGCAGAGAGGAAGTCAAACTCTCACTCTTGGCAGATGATATGATACTTTATGTGGAAAACCCAAACGACTCCACCCCAAAACTGCTAGAACTCACACAGCAATTCCGTCAAGTAGCAGGCTATAAAATCAATGCACAGGAATCAGTGGCATTCCTATACACCAACAACAAGACAGAAGAGAGACAAATCAAGGAGTCGATCCCATTCACAACTGCACCCAAAACCAGAAGAGACCTAGGAATATATTCATCCCAAGAGGCAAAGGATCTGTACTCAGAAAACTACAAAATACGCAGGAAAGCAATTGAAGAAGACACAAAGAAACGGAAAAACGTTCCATGCTCATGGATTGGGAGAACCAACATTGTGAAGAGGTCAATGCTATCTAGAGCAATCTACACACGCAATGCAATCCCCATCAAAATACCATCCACTTTTTTCCAGGAAATGGAACAAATACTCCTAAAATTTGAATGGAACCAGAAGAGACCCCGAATAGCCAGAGGAATATTGAGAAAGAAAAGCAAAGCTGGCGGCATCACAGTTCTGGACTTCCAGCTCTATGACAAAGCTGTCATCATCAAGACAGTATGGTACTGGCACAAAAACAGACACATGGATCCATGGAACAGAATCGAGAGCCCAGAAATGGACCCTCAACTCTATGGTCAACTTATCTTTGACAGAGCAGGAAGGAATGTCCAATGGCAAAAAGAGAGTCTCTTCAACAACTGGTGTTGGGAGAATTGGACAGCCCCATGCAGAAGAATGACAGTGGACCATTTCCTGACACCACACACAAAAGTAGACTCCAAATGGTTGAAAGACCTCAATGTGAGACAGGAGTCCATTAAAATCCTAAAGGAGAACACAGGTAGCAAGCACTTCGACCTCAGCCGCAGCAACTTCTTCCTAGAAACATCACCAAAGGCACGGGAAGCCAGGGCAAAAATGAACTATTGGGATTTCATCAAGATAAAAAGCTTTGGCACAGCAAAAGAAACAGTCCACAAAACCAAAAGACAACCGACAGAATGGGAGAAATTATTTGCAAATGACCTATCAGATAAAGGGCTACTACCCAATATGTATAAAAACTTATCAAACTCAACACCCAAAGAACAAATAATCCAATCAAGAAATAGGCAGAAGACATGAACAGACATTTTTCCAAAGAAGACATCCAAATGGCCCACAGGCACATGAAAAAGTGCTCAACACGGCTTGGCATCAGAGAAATCCAAATGAAAACCTCAATGAGATACCACCTCACACCCGTCAGAATGGCTCAAATGAACAATTCAGGGAACGACAGAGTTTGGCGGGGATGTGGAGATAGGGGAACCCGCCGACACTGGTGGTGGGAATGCAAGCTGCTGCAACCCCTCTGGAAAACAGTATGGAGGTTCCTCACACAGTTGAAATTAGAGCTACCATTCGATCCAACATTTGCACTCCTGGGTATTTACCCCAAAGATACAAATGTAGGGACCCGAAGCGGTACGTGCACCCCATTGTTTATAGCAGCAATGTCCACAATAGCCAAACTGTGGAAACAGCCAAGATGTCCATCGACAGATGAATGGATAAAGAAGAGGTGGTATATATATACACAATGGACTATTACGCAGCCATCAAAAGGAATGAGATGTTGCCATGGACAACGACGTGGATGGAACTGGAGGGTCCGACGATTAGTGAAATAAGTCAATCAGAGAAAGACATGTATCATATGACCCCACTGATATGAGGGATTCTTAATCTCAGGAACAGAGTGAGGCTTGCTGGAGTGGTCGGGGGTGGGAGGGATGGGGTGGCTGGGTGATAGACATTGGGGAGGGTATGAGCTACGGTGAGCGCTGTGAATTGTGTAAGACTGTTGAATCACAGATCTGTACTTCTGAAACAACGCAACATATTTTAAGAATAAAGGAAAAGAAGGAGACAGCAGGAGTGGAAGAATGAAGGGGAGTTAGTGAGAGGATGAGACGGACCAGGAGAGATGATGGGTTCTGAAAAAAAATCTGAGGTTTCTAGAGGGGAGGTGGGTCGGGGGATTGGTTAGCCTGGTGGTGGGTATTAAAGAGGGCACATTCTCCATGGAGCACTGTGTGTTAGGAACAAACAATGAATCATGGGACACTACACCAAAACAAATGATGTACTCCATGGTGATTAACAAAGCAATAAAAAACAAAGACTGTAATAAGAGATGAAGAAGGACACTATATCCTACTTAATGGGTCTATCCAACAAGAAGATCTCACAATTGTAAATATCTATGCCCCGAACATGGGAGCATCCAATTATATAAGCCAATTAAGAAGAAAAGCAAAGAAACACATTGACCACCATACAATCATAGTGGGGGACATTAACACCCCCCTGACTGAAATGGCCAGATCATCTAAGCAAAAGATCAACAAGGAAATAAAGACTTTAAATGACACACTGGACCAAATGGACTTCACAGACATATTCAGAACGTTCCATCCCAATGCAACGGAATACACATTCTTCTCTAGTGCCCATGGAACATTCTCCAGAATGGATCACATCCTAGGTCACAAATCAGGTCTCAACCGGTACCCAAAGATTGGGATCATTCCCTGCACATTTTCAGACCACAATGCTTTGAAACTAGAACTCAATCACAAGAGGAGAGTCGGAAAGAACTCAAATACATGGAGGCTAAAGAGCATCCTACGAAAGAATGAATGGGTCAACCAGGAAATTAAAGAAGAGTTTAAATAGTTCATGGAAACCAATGAAAATGAAAACTCAACTGTCCAAAATCTTTGGGATACAGCCAAGGCAGTCCTGCGAGGAAAGTATATAGCAATACAAGCCTTTCTCAAGAAACAAGAAAGGTCTCAAATACACACCCAACCCTACACCTAAAGGAGCTGGAGAAAGAACGGCAAATAAAGCCTAAACCCAGCAGGAGAAGAGAAATCATGCAGTTCAGAGCAGAAATCAATGAAATAGAACCCAGAAGAACGGTAGAAGTGATCAACGGAACTAGGAGCTGGTACTTTGAAAGAATTCACAAGATTGATACACCCCTGTCCAGGCTGATCAAAAAGAAAAGAGAAATGACCCAAATCAACAAAATCATGAATGAAAGAGGAGAGATCACAAACAACACCAAAGAAATACAAACAATTATAAGAACGTAATCTGAGCAACCCTAGGGCAGCAAATTCCATAACCTGGAAGAAATGGGTGCATTCCTAGAGATGTGTCAACTAACAAAACTGACCCAGGAAGAAATAGAAAACATGAACAGTCCTATAACCACGAAGGCAATTGAAGTAGTCATCAAAAACCTCCCAAGAAACCAAAGCCCAGGGCCAGATGGTTTCCCAGGGGAATTCTATCAGACATTTAAAGAAGAATTAATACCTATTCTCCTGAAACTGTTCCAAACAATAGAAATGGAAGGAAAACTTCCAAACTCATTTATGAGGCCACCATTACCTTGATTCCAAAACCAGACAAAGATCCCATCAAAAAGGAGAATTAGAGACCAATATCCTTGATGAACATCGATGCAAAAATTCTCACCAAAATACTAGCCAAGAGGACCCAACAGTACATGAAAAGGAGTATTCACCATGACCAAGTGGGATTTATCCCTGGGCTGCAAGGCTGGTTCAACATCCGCAAATCAGTCAACGTGATCAAATACATTAACAAAAGAAAGAACGAGAATCATATGATCCTCCCAAGAGATGCAGAAAAAGCATTGGACAAAGTACAGCACCCTTTCTGGATCAAAACTCTTCAGAGTATAGGGACAGCGGGTACATACCTCAATATCATAAAAGCCATCTACGAAAACCCTACAGCGAATATCATTCTCAATGGGGAAAAGCTGAGATCTTTTCCCCTAAGGTCAGCAACGCGGCAGGGATAGCCACTCTCACCACTGCTATTCAACATAGTATTAGAAGTCCTAGCCACAGCAATCAGACAACAAAAAGTAATCCAAGGCATCCAAATCGGCCGAGAGGAAGTCAAACTCTCACTCTTTGCAGATGATATGATACTTTATGTGGAAAACCCAAAAGACTCCACCCCAAAACTGCTAGAACTCACACAGCATTTCCGTCAAGTAGCAGGCTATAAAATCAATGCACAGGAATCAGTGGCATTCGTATACACCAACAACAAGACAGAAGAGAGACAAATCAAGGAGTCGATCCCATTCACAACTGCACCCAAAACCAGAAGAGACCTAGGAATATATTGAACCCAAGAGGCAAAGGATCTGTACTCAGAAAACTGCAAAATACGCAGGAAAGAAATTGAAGAAGACACAAAGAAACGGAAAAACGTTCCATGCTCATGGTTTGGGAGAACCAACATTGTGAAGAGGTCAATGCTACCTAGAGCAATCTACACATGCAATGCAATCCCCATCAAAATAGCATCCACTTTTTTCCACGAAATGGAACAAATAATCCTAAAATTTGAATGGAACGTGAAGAGACCCCGAGTAGCCAGAGGAATATTGAGAAAGAAAAGCAAAGCTGGCGGCATCACAATTCTGGACTTCCAGCTCTATGACAAAGCTGTCATCATCAAGACAGTATGGTACTGGCACAAAAACAGACACATGGATCCATGGAACAGAATCGAGAGCTCAGAAATGGACCCTCAACTCTATGGTCAACTTATCTTTGACAGAGCAGGAAGGAATGTCCAGTGGCAAAAAGAGAGTCTCTTCAACAACTGGTGTTGGGAGAATTAGACAGCCTCATGCAGAAAAATGACACTGGACCATTTCCTGACACCACACACCGAAGTAGACTCCAAATGGTTGAAAGACCTCAATGTGAGACAGGAGTCCATCAAAATCCTAAAGGAGAACACAGGTAGCAAGCTCTTCGACCTCAGCCGCAGCAACTTCTTCCTAGAAACATCACCAAAGGCACGGGAAGCCAGGGCAAAAATGAACTATTGGGATTTCATCAAGATAAAAAGCTTTGGCACAGCAAAAGAAACAGTCCACAAAACCAAAAGACAACCGACAGAATGGGAGAAATTATTTGCAAATGACATATCAGATAAAGGACTACTATCCAATATGTATAAAAACTTATCAAACTCAACACCCAAAGAACAAATAATCCAATCAAGAAATAGGCAGAAGACATGAACAGACATTTTTCCAAAGAAGACATCCAAATGGCCCACAGGCACATGAAAAAGTGCTCAACACGGCTCGGCATCAGGGAAATCCAAATCAAAACCTCAATGAGATACCCCCTCACACCCGTCAGAATGGCTGAAATGAACAAGTCAGGGAACGACAGAGGTTGGCGGGGATGTGGAGAAAGGGGAACCCTCCTACACTGGTGGTGGGAATGCAACTGGTGCAACCCCTCTGAAAAGTGTATGGAGGTTCCTCAAACAGTTGAAATTAGAGCTACCATTCGATCCAGCAATTGCACTCCTGGGTATTTACCCCAAAGATACAAATGTAGGGACCCGAAGCGGTACGTGCACCCCATTGTTTATAGCAGCACTATCCACAATAGCCAAACGGTGGAAAGAGCCAAGATGTCCATCGACAGATGAATGGATAAAGAAGAGGTGGTATGTATATACACAATGGACTATTACGCAGCCATCAAAAGGAATGAGGTGTTGCCATGGACAACGACGTGGATGGAACTGGAGGGTCCGACGATTAGTGAAATAAGTCAATCAGAGAAAGACATGTATCATATGAACTCACTGATATGAGGGATTCTTAATCTCAGGAACAGAGTGAGGCTTGCTGGAGTGGTCGGGGGTGGGAGGGATGGGGTGGCTGGGTGATAGACATTGGGGAGGGTATGAGCTACGGTGAGCGCTGTGAATTGTGTAAGACTGTTGAATCACAGATCTGTACTTCTGAAACAAATAACGCAACATATTTTAAGAATAAAGGAAAACAAGGAGACAGCAGGAGAGGAAGAATGAAGGGGAGTTAGTGAGAGGGGGAGACGGACCAGGAGAGATGATGGATTCTGAAAAAAAATCCGAGGTTTCTAGAGGGGATGTGGGTCAGTGGATTGGTTTGACTGGTGATGGTTATTAAAGAGGGCACATTCTGCATGGAGCACTGTGTGTTAGGAACAAACAATGAATCATGGGACAGTACACCAAAACAAATGATGTAGTACATGGTGATTAACAAAGCAATAAAAAACAAAGACTGTAATAAGAGATGAAGAAGGACACTATATCTTACTTAAAGGGTCTATCCAACAAGAAGATCTCACAATTGTAAATGTCTATGCCCCGAACATGGGAGCATCCAATTATATAAGGCAATTAAGAAGAAAAGCAAAGAAACACATTGACCACCATACAATCATAGTGGGGGACTTTAACACCCCCCTGACTGAAATGGCCAGATCATCTAAGCAAAAGATCAACAAGGAAATAAAGACTTTAAATGACACACTGGACCAAATGGACTTCACAGACATATTCAGAACGTTCCATCCCAATGCAACGGAATACACATTCTTCTCTAGTGCCCATGGAACATTCTCCAGAATGGATCACATCCTAGGTCACAAATCAGGTCTCAACCGGTACCCAAAGATTGGGATCATTCCCTGCACATTTTCAGACCACAATGCTTTGAAACTAGAACTCAATCACAAGAGGAGAGTCGGAAAGAACTCAAATACATGGAGGCTAAAGAGCATCCTACGAAAGAATGAATGGGTCAACCAGGAAATTAAAGAAGAATTTAAAAAGTTCATGGAAACCAATGAAAATGAAAACTCAACTGTCCAAAATCTTTGGGATACAGCCAAGGCAGTCCTGCGAGGAAAGTATATAGCAATACAAGCCTTTCTCAAGAAACAAGAAAGGTCTCAAATACACACCCAACCCTACACCTAAAGGAGCTGGAGAAAGAACGGCAAATAAAGCCTAAACCCAGCAGGAGAAGAGAAATCATGCAGTTCAGAGCAGAAATCAATGAAATAGAACCCAGAAGAACAGTAGAAGTGATCAACGGAAGTAGGAGCTGGTACTTTGAAAGAATTCACAAGATTGATACACCCCTGTCCAGGCTGATCAAAAAGAAAAGAGAAATGACCCAAATCAACAAAATCATGAATGAAAGAGGAGAGATCACAAACAACACCAAAGAAATACAAACAATTATAAGAACGTAATCTGAGCAACCCTAGGGCAGCAAATTCCATAACCTGGAAGAAATGGGTGCATTCCTAGAGATGTGTCAACTAACAAAACTGACCCAGGAAGAAATAGAAAACATGAACAGTCCTATAACCACGAAGGCAATTGAAGTAGTCATCAAAAACCTCCCAAGAAACCAAAGCCCAGGGCCAGATGGTTTCCCAGGGGAATTCTATCAGACATTTAAAGAAGAATTAATACCTATTCTCCTGAAACTGTTCCAAACAATAGAAATGGAAGGAAAACTTCCAAACTCATTTATGAGGCCACCATTACCTTGATTCCAAAACCAGACAAAGATCCCATCAAAAAGGAGAATTAGAGACCAATATCCTTGATGAACATCGATGCAAAAATTCTCACCAAAATACTAGCCAAGAGGACCCAACAGTACATGAAAAGGAGTATTCACCATGACCAAGTGGGATTTATCCCTGGGCTGCAAGGCTGGTTCAACATCCGCAAATCAGTCAACGTGATCAAATACATTAACAAAAGAAAGAACGAGAATCATATGATCCTCCCAAGAGATGCAGAAAAAGCATTGGACAAAGTACAGCACCCTTTCTGGATCAAAACTCTTCAGAGTATAGGGACAGCGGGTACATACCTCAATATCATAAAAGCCATCTACGAAAACCCTACAGCGAATATCATTCTCAATGGGGAAAAGTTGAGATCTTTTCCCCTAAGGTCAGCAACGCGGCAGGGATAGCCACTCTCACCACTGCTATTCAACATAGTATTAGAAGTCCTAGCCACAGCAATCAGACAACAAAAAGTAATCCAAGGCATCCAAATCGGCAGAGAGGAAGTCAAACTCTCACTCTTTGCAGATGATATGATACTTTATGTGGAAAACCCAAAAGACTCCACCCCAAAACTGCTAGAACTCACACAGCAATTCCGTCAAGTAGTAGGCTATAAAATCAATGCACAGGAATCAGTGGCATTCCTATACACCAACAACAAGACAGAAGAGAGACAAATCAAGGAGTCGATCCCATTCACAACTGCACCCAAAACCAGAAGAGACCTAGGAATATATTCATCCCAAGAGGCAAAGGATCTGTACTCAGAAAACTACAAAATACGCAGGAAAGAAATTGAAGAAGACACAAAGAAACGGAAAAACGTTCCATGCTCATGGATTGGGAGAACCAACATTGTGAAGAGGTCAATGCTACCTAGAGCAATCTACACATGCAATGCAATCCCCATCAAAATACCATCCACTTTTTTCCAGGAAATGGAACAAATACTCCTAAAATTTGAATGGAACCAGAAGAGACCCCGAATAGCCAGAGGAATATTGAGAAAGAAAAGCAAAGCTGGCGGCATCACAATTCTGGACTTCCAGCTCTATGACAAAGCTGTCATCATCAAGACAGTATGGTCCTGGCACAAAAACAGACACATGGATCCATGGAACAGAATCGAGAGCCCAGAAATGGACCCTCAACTCTATGGTCAACTTATCTTTGACAGAGCAGGAAGGAATGTCCAGTGGCAAAACGAGAGTCTCTTCAACAACTGGTGTTGGGAGAATTGGACAGCCCCATGCAGAAGAATGACAGTGGACCATTTCCTGACACCACACACAAAAGTAGACTCCAAATGGTTGAAAGACCTCAATGTGAGACAGGAGTCCATCAAAATCCTAAAGGAGAACACAGGTAGCAAGCACTTCGACCTCAGCCGCAGCAACTTCTTCCTAGAAACATCACCAAAGGAACGGGAAGCCAGGGCAAAAATGAACTATTGGGATTTCATCAAGATAAAAAGCTTTGGCACAGCAAAAGAAACAGTCCACAAAACCAAAAGACAACCGACAGAATGGGAGAAATTATTTGCAAATGACCTATCAGATAAAGGGCTACTACCCAATATGTATAAAAACTTATCAAACTCAACACCCAAAGAACAAATAATCCAATCAAGAAATAGGCAGAAGACATGAACAGACATTTTTCCAAAGAAGACATCCAAATGGCCCACAGGCACATGAAAAAGTGCTCAACACGGCTTGGCATCAGAGAAATCCAAATGAAAACCTCAATGAGATACCACCTCACACCCGTCAGAATGGCTCAAATGAACAAGTCAGGGAACGACAGAGTTTGGCGGGGATGTGGAGATAGGGGAACCCGCCGACACTGGTGGTGGGAATGCAAGCTGCTGCAACCCCTCTGGAAAACAGTATGGTGGTTCCTCACACAGTTGAAATTAGAGCTACCATTCGATCCAACATTTGCACTCCTGGGTATTTACCCCAAAGATACAAATGTAGGGACCTGAAGCTTTACGTGCACCTCATTGTTTATAGCAGCAATGTCCACAATAGCCAAACTGTGGAAACAGCCAAGATGTCCATCGACAGATGAATGGATAAAGAAGAGGTGCTATATATATACACAATGGACTATTACGCAGCCATCAAAAGGAATGAGATGCTGCCATGGACAACGACGTGGATGGAACTGGAGGGTCCGACGATTAGTGAAATAAGTCAATCAGAGAAAGACATGTATCATATGACCCCACTGATATGAGGGATTCTTAATCTCAGGAACAGAGTGAGGCTTGCTGGAGTGGTCGGGGGTGGGAGGGATGGGGTGGCTGGGTGATAGACATTGGGGAGGGTATGAGCTACGGTGAGCGCTGTGAATTGTGTAAGACTGTTGAATCACAGATCTGTACTTCTGAAACAACGCAACATATTTTAAGAATAAAGGAAAAGAAGGAGACAGCAGGAGTGGAAGAATGAAGGGGAGTTAGTGAGAGGATGAGACGGACCAGGAGAGATGATGGGTTCTGAAAAAAAATCTGAGGTTTCTAGAGGGGAGGTGGGTCGGGGGATTGGTTAGCGTGGTGGTGGGTATTAAAGAGGGCACATTCTCCATGGATCACTGTGTGTTAGGAACAAACAATGAATCATGGGACACTACACCAAAACAAATGATGTACTCCATGGTGATTAACAAAGCAATAAAAAACAAAGACTGTAATAAGAGATGAAGAAGGACACTATATCCTACTTAGTGGGTCTATCCAACAAGAAGATCTCACAATTGTAAATATCTATGCCCCGAACATGGGAGCATCCAATTATATAAGGCAATTAAGAAGAAAAGCAAAGAAACACATTGACCACCATACAATCATAGTGGGGGACTTTAACACCCCCCTGACTGAAATGGCCAGATCATCTAAGCAAAAGATCAACAAGGAAATAAAGACTTTAAATGACACACTGGACCAAATGGACTTCACAGACATATTCAGAACGTTCCATCCCAATGCAACGGAATACACATTCTTCTCTAGTGCCCATGGAACATTCTCCAGAATGGATCACATCCTAGGTCACAAATCAGGTCTCAACCGGTACCCAAAGATTGGGATCATTCCCTTCACATTTTCAGACCACAGTGCTTTGAAACTAGAACTCAATCACAAGAGGAGAGTCGGAAAGAACTCAAATACATGGAGGCTAAAGAGCATCCTACGAAAGAATGAATGGGTCAACCAGGAAATTAAAGAAGAATTTAAAAAGTTCATGGAAACCAATGAAAATGAAAACTCAACTGTCCAAAATCTTTGGGATACAGCCAAGGCAGTCCTGCGAGGAAAGTATATAGCAATACAAGCCTTTCTCAAGAAACAAGAAAGGTCTCAAATACACACCCAACCCTACACCTAAAGGAGCTGGAGAAAGAACGGCAAATAAAGCCTAAACCCAGCAGGAGAAGAGAAATCATGCAGTTCAGAGCAGAAATCAATGAAATAGAACCCAGAAGAACAGTAGAAGTGATCAACGGAAGTAGGAGCTGGTACTTTGAAAGAATTCACAAGATTGATACACCCCTGTCCAGGCTGATCAAAAAGAAAAGAGAAATGACCCAAATCAACAAAATCATGAATGAAAGAGGAGAGATCACAAACAACACCAAAGAAATACAAACAATTATAAGAACGTAATCTGAGCAACCCTAGGGCAGCAAATTCCATAACCTGGAAGAAATGGGTGCATTCCTAGAGATGTGTCAACTAACAAAACTGACCCAGGAAGAAATAGAAAACATGAACAGTCCTATAACCACGAAGGCAATTGAAGTAGTCATCAAAAACCTCCCAAGAAACCAAAGCCCAGGGCCAGATGGTTTCCCAGGGGAATTCTATCAGACATTTAAAGAAGAATTAATACCTATTCTCCTGAAACTGTTCCAAACAATAGAAATGGAAGGAAAACTTCCAAACTCATTTATGAGGCCACCATTACCTTGATTCCAAAACCAGACAAAGATCCCATCAAAAAGGAGAATTAGAGACCAATATCCTTGATGAACATCGATGCAAAAATTCTCACCAAAATACTAGCCAAGAGGACCCAACAGTACATGAAAAGGAGTATTCACCATGACCAAGTGGGATTTATCCCTGGGCTGCAAGGCTGGTTCAACATCCGCAAATCAGTCAACGTGATCAAATACATTAACAAAAGAAAGAACGAGAATCATATGATCCTCCCAAGAGATGCAGAAAAAGCATTGGACAAAGTACAGCACCCTTTCTGGATCAAAACTCTTCAGAGTATAGGGACAGCGGGTACATACCTCAATATCATAAAAGCCATCTACGAAAACCCTACAGCGAATATCATTCTCAATGGGGAAAAGCTGAGATCTTTTCCCCTAAGGTCAGCAACGCGGCAGGGATAGCCACTCTCACCACTGCTATTCAACATAGTATTAGAAGTCCTAGCCACAGCAATCAGACAACAAAAAGTAATCCAAGGCTCCAAATCGGCAGAGAGGAAGTCAAATTCTCACTCTTTGCAGATGATATGATACTTTATGTGGAAAACCCAAAAGACTCCACCCCAAAACTGCTAGAACTCACACAGCAATTCCGTCAAGTAGTAGGCTATAAAATCAATGCACAGGAATCAGTGGCATTCCTATACACCAACAACAAGACAGAAGAGAGACAAATCAAGGAGTCGATCCCATTCACAACTGCACCCAAAACCAGAAGAGACCTAGGAATATATTCATCCCAAGAGGCAAAGGATCTGTACTCAGAAAACTACAAAATACGCAGGAAAGAAATTGAAGAAGACACAAAGAAACGGAAAAACGTTCCATGCTCATGGATTGGGAGAACCAACATTGTGAAGAGGTCAATGCTACCTAGAGCAATCTACACATGCAATGCAATCCCCATCAAAATACCATCCACTTTTTTCCAGGAAATGGAACAAATACTCCTAAAATTTGAATGGAACCAGAAGAGACCCCGAATAGCCAGAGGAATATTGAGAAAGAAAAGCAAAGCTGGCGGCATCACAATTCTGGACTTCCAGCTCTATGACAAAGCTGTCATCATAAAGACAGTATGGTCCTGGCACAAAAACAGACACATGGATCCATGGAACAGAATCGAGAGCCCAGAAATGGACCCTCAACTCTATGGTCAACTTATCTTTGACAGAGCAGGAAGGAATGTCCAGTGGCAAAAAGAGAGTCTCTTCAACAACTGGTGTTGGGAGAATTGGACAGCCCCATGCAGAAGAATGACAGTGGACCATTTCCTGACACCACACACAAAAGTAGACTCCAAATGGTTGAAAGACCTCAATGTGAGACAGGAGTCCATCAAAATCCTAAAGGAGAACACAGGTAGCAAGCACTTCGACCTCAGCCGCAGCAACTTCTTCCTAGAAACATCACCAAAGGCACGGGAAGCCAGGGCAAAAATGAACTATTGGGATTTCATCAAGATAAAAACTTTGGCACAGCAAAAGAAACAGTCCACAAAACCAAAAGACAACCGACAGAATGGGAGAAATTATTTGCAAATGACCTATCAGATAAAGGGCTACTACCCAATATGTATAAAAACTTATCAAACTCAACACCCAAAGAACAAATAATCCAATCAAGAAATAGGCAGAAGACATGAACAGACATTTTTCCAAAGAAGACATCCAAATGGCCCACAGGCACATGAAAAAGTGCTCAACACGTCTTGGCATCAGAGAAATCCAAATGAAAACCTCAATGAGATACCACCTCACACCCGTCAGAATGGCTCAAATGAACAAGTCAGGGAACGACAGAGTTTGGCGGGGATGTGGAGATAGGGGAACCCGCCGACACTGGTGGTGGGAATGCAAGCTGCTGCAACCCCTCTGGAAAACAGTATGGAGGTTCCTCACACAGTTGAAATTAGAGCTACCATTCGATCCAACATTTGCACTCCTGGGTATTTACCCCAAAGATACAAATGTAGGGACCCGAAGCGGTACGTGCACCCCATTGTTTATAGCAGCAATGTCCACAATAGCCAAACTGTGGAAACAGCCAAGATGTCCATCGACAGATGAATGGATAAAGAAGAGGTGATATATATATACACAATGGACTATTACGCAGCCATCAAAAGCAATGAGATGTTGCCATGGACAACGACGTGGATGGAACTGGAGGGTCCGACGATTAGTGAAATAAGTCAATCAGAGAAAGACATGTATCATATGACCCCACTGATATGAGGGATTCTTAATCTCAGGAACAGAGTGAGGCTTGCTGGAGTGGTCGGGGGTGGGAGGGATGGGGTGGCTGGGTGATAGACATTGGGGAGGGTATGAGCTACGGTGAGCGCTGTGAATTGTGTAAGATTGTTGAATCACAGATCTGTACTTCTAAAACAACGCAACATATTTTAAGAATAAAGGAAAAGAAGGAGACAGCAGGAGTGGAAGAATGAAGGGGAGTTAGTGAGAGGATGAGACGGACCAGGAGAGATGATGGGTTCTGAAAAAAAATCTGAGGTTTCTAGAGGGGAGGTGGGTCGGGGGATTGGTTAGCCTGGTGGTGGGTATTAAAGAGGGCACATTCTCCATGGAGCACTGTGTGTTAGGAACAAACAATGAATCATGGGACACTACACCCAAACAAATGATGTACTCCATGGTGATTAACAAAGCAATAAAAAACAAAGACTGTAATAAGAGATGAAGAAGGACACTATATCCTACTTAAAGGGTCTATCCAACAAGAAGATCTCACAATTGTAAATATCTATGCCCCGAACATGGGAGCATCCAATTATATAAGGCAATTAAGAAGAAAAGCAAAGAAACACATTGACCACCATACAATCATAGTGGGGGACTTTAACACCCCCCCTGACTGAAATGGCCAGATCATCTAAGCAAAAGATCAACAAGGAAATAAAGACTTTAAATGACACACTGGACCAAATGGACTTCACAGACATATTCAGAACGTTCCATCCCAATGCAACGGAATACACATTCTTCTCTAGTGCCCATGGAACATTCTCCAGAATGGATCACATCCTAGGTCACAAATCAGGTCTCAACCGGTACCCAAAGATTGGGATCATTCCCTGCACATTTTCAGACCACAATGTTTTGAAACTAGAACTCAATCACAAGAGGAGAGTCGGAAAGAACTCAAATACATGGAGGCTAAAGAGCATCCTACGAAAGAATGAATGGGTCAACCAGGAAATTAAAGAAGAATTTAAAAAGTTCATGGAAACCAATGAAAATGAAAACTCAACTGTCCAAAATCTTTGGGATACAGCCAAGGCAGTCCTGCGAGGAAAGTATATAGCAATACAAGCCTTTCTCAAGAAACAAGAAAGGTGTCAAATACACACCCAACCCTACACCTAAAGGAGCTGGAGAAAGAACGGCAAATAAAGCCTAAACCCAGCAGGAGAAGAGAAATCATGCAGTTCAGAGCAGAAATCAATGAAATAGAACCCAGAAGAACAGTAGAAGTGATCAACGGAACTAGGAGCTGGTACTTTGAAAGAATTCACAAGATTGATACACCCCTGTCCAGGCTGATCAAAAAGAAAAGAGAAATGACCCAAATCAACAAAATCATGAATGAAAGAGGAGAGATCACAAACAACACCAAAGAAATACAAACAATTATAAGAACGTAATCTGAGCAACCCTAGGGCAGCAAATTCCATAACCTGGAAGAAATGGGTGCATTCCTAGAGATGTGTCAACTAACAAAACTGACCCAGGAAGAAATAGAAAACATGAACAGTCCTATAACCACGAAGGCAATTGAAGTAGTCATCAAAAACCTCCCAAGAAACCAAAGCCCAGGGCCAGATGGTTTCCCAGGGGAATTCTATCAGACATTTAAAGAAGAATTAATACCTATTCTCCTGAAACTGTTCCAAACAATAGAAATGGAAGGAAAACTTCCAAACTCATTTATGAGGCCACCATTACCTTGATTCCAAAACCAGACAAAGATCCCATCAAAAAGGAGAATTAGAGACCAATATCCTTGATGAACATCGATGCAAAAATTCTCACCAAAATACTAGCCAAGAGGACCCAACAGTACATGAAAAGGAGTATTCACCATGACCAAGTGGGATTTATCCCTGGGCTGCAAGGCTGGTTCAACATCCGCAAATCAGTCAACGTGATCAAATACATTAACAAAAGAAAGAACGAGAATCATAGGATCCTCTCAATAGATGCAGAAAAAGCATTGGACAAAGTACAGCACCCTTTCTGGATCAAAACTCTTCAGAGTCTAGGGACAGCGGGTACATACCTCAATATCATAAAAGCCATCTACGAAAACCCTACAGCGAATATCATTCTCAATGGGGAAAAGCTGAGATCTTTTCCCCTAAGGTCAGGAACGCGGCAGGGATAGCCATTCTCACCACTGCTATTCAACATAGTATTAGAAGTCCTAGCCACAGCAATCAGACAACAAAATGTAATCCAAGGCATCCAAATCGGCAGAGAGGAAGTCAAACTCTCACTCTTTGCAGATGATATGATACTTTATGTGGAAAACCCAAAAGACTCCACCCCAAAACTGCTAGAACTCACACAGCAATTCCGTCAAGTAGCAGGCAATAAAATCAATGCACAGGAATCAGTGGCATTCCTATACACCAACAACAAGACAGAAGAGAGACAAATCAAGGAGTCGATCCCATTCACAACTGCACCCAAAACCAGAAGAGACCTAGGAATATATTCATCCCAAGAGGCAAAGGATCTGTACTCAGAAAACTACAAAATACGCAGGAAAGAAATTGAAGAAGACACAAAGAAACGGAAAAACGTTCCATGCTCATGGATTGGGAGAACCAACATTGTGAAGAGGTCAATGCTACCTAGAGCAATCTACACATGCAATGCAATCCCCATCAAAATATCATCCACTTTTTTCCAGGAAATGGAACAAATACTCCTAAAATTTGAATGGAACCAGAAGAGACCCCGAATAGCCAGAGGAATATTGAGAAAGAAAAGCAAAGCTGGCGGCATCACAATTCTGGACTTCCAGCTCTATGACAAAGCTGTCATCAACAAGACAGTATGGTACTGGCACAAAAACAGACACATGGATCCATGGAACAGAATCGAGAGCCCAGAAATGGACCCTCAACTCTATGGTCAACTTATCTTTGACAGAGCAGGAAGGAATGTCCAATGGCAAAAAGAGAGTCTCTTCAACAACTGGTGTTGGGAGAATTGGACAGCCCCATGCAGAAGAATGACAGTGGACCATTTCCTGACACCACACACAAAAGTAGACTCCAAATGGTTGAAAGACCTCAATGTGAGACAGGAGTCCATCAAAATCCTAAAGGAGAACACAGGTAGCAAGCTCTTCGACCTCAGCCGCAGCAACTTCTTCCTAGAAACATCACCAAAGGCACGGGAAGCCAGGGCAAAAATGAACTATTGGGATTTCATCAAGATAAAAAGCTTTGGCACAGCAAAAGAAACAGTCCACAAAACCAAAAGACAACCGACAGAATGGGAGAAATTATTTGCAAATGACCTATCAGATAAAGGGCTACTACCCAATATGTATAAAAACTTATCAAACTCAACACCCAAAGAACAAATAATCCAATCAAGAAATAGGCAGAAGACATGAACAGAGATTTTTCCAAAGAAGACATCCAAATGGCCCACAGGCACATGAAAAAGTGCTCAACACGGCTTGGCATCAGAGAAATCCAAATGAAAACCTCAATGAGATACCACCTCACACCCGTCAGAATGGCTCAAATGAACAAGTCAGGGAACGACAGAGTTTGGCGGGGATGTGGAGATAGGGGAACCCGCCGACACTGGTGGTGGGAATGCAAGCTGCTGCAACCGCTCTGGAAAACAGTATGGAGGTTCCTCACACAGTTGAAATTAGAGCTACCCTTCGATCCAACATTTGCACTCCTGGGTATTTACCCCAAAGATACAAATGTAGGGACCCGAAGCGGTACGTGCACCCCATTGTTTATAGCAGCAATGTCCACAATAGCCAAACTGTGGAAACAGCCAAGATGTCCATCGACAGATGAATGGATAAAGAAGAGGTGGTATATATATACACAATGGACTATTACGCAGCCATCAAAAGGAATGAGATGTTTCCATGGACAACGACGTGGATGGAACTGGAGGGTCCGACGATTAGTGAAATAAGTCAATCAGAGAAAGACATGTATCATATGACCCCACTGATATGAGGGATTCTTAATCTCAGGAACAGAGTGAGGCTTGCTGGAGTGGTCGGGGGTGGGAGGGATGGGGTGGCTGGGTGATAGACATTGGGGAGGGTATGAGCTACGGTGAGCGCTGTGAATTGTGTAAGACTGTTGAATCACAGATCTGTACTTCTGAAACAACGCAACATATTTTAAGAATAAAGGAAAAGAAGGAGACAGCAGGAGTGGAAGAATGAAGGGGAGTTAGTGAGAGGATGAGACGGACCAGGAGAGATGATGGGTTCTGAAAAAAAATCTGAGGTTTCTAGAGGGGAGGTGGGTCGGGGGATTGGTTAGCCTGGTGGTGGGTATTAAAGAGGGCACATTCTCCATGGAGCACTGTGTGTTAGGAACAAACAATGAATCATGGGACACTACACCAAAACAAATGATGTACTCCATGGTGATTAACAAAGCAATAAAAAACAAAGACTGTAATAAGAGATGAAGAAGGACACTATATCCTACTTAAAGGGTCTATCCAACAAGAAGATCTCACAATTGTAAATATCTATGCCCCGAACATGGGAGCATCCAATTATATAAGGCAATTAAGAAGAAAAGCAAAGAAACACATTGACCACCATACAATCATAGTGGGGGCTTTAACACTCCCCCTGACTGAAATGGCCAGATCATCTAAGCAAAAGATCAACAAGGAAATAAAGACTTTAAATGACACACTGGACCAAATGGACTTCACAGACATATTCAGAACGTTCCATCCCAATGCAACGGAATACACATTCTTCTCTAGTGCCCATGGAACATTCTCCAGAATGGATCACATCCTAGGTCACAAATCAGGTCTCAACCGGTACCCAAAGATTGGGATCATTCCCTGCACATTTTCAGACCACAATGCTTTGAAACTAGAACTCAATCACAAGAGGAGAGTCGGAAAGAACTCAAATACATGGAGGCTAAAGAGCATCCTACGAAAGAATGAATGGGTCAACCAGGAAATTAAAGAAGAATTTAAAAAGTTCATGGAAACCAATGAAAATGAAAACTCAACTGTCCAAAATCTTTGGGATACAGCCAAGGCAGTCCTGCGAGGAAAGTATATAGCAATACAAGCCTTTCTCAAGAAACAAGAAAGGTCTCAAATACACACCCAACCCTACACCTAAAGGAGCTGGAGAAAGAACGGCAAATAAAGCCTAAACCCAGCAGGAGAAGAGAAATCATGCAGTTCAGAGCAGAAATCAATGAAATAGAACCCAGAAGAACAGTAGAAGTGATCAACGGAACTAGGAGCTGGTACTTTGAAAGAATTCACAAGATTGATACACCCCTGTCCAGGCTGATCAAAAAGAAAAGAGAAATGACCCAAATCAACAAAATCATGAATGAAAGAGGAGAGATCACAAACAACACCAAAGAAATACAAACAATTATAAGAACGTAATCTGAGCAACCCTAGGGCAGCAAATTCCATAACCTGGAAGAAATGGGTGCATTCCTAGAGATGTGTCAACTAACAAAACTGACCCAGGAAGAAATAGAAAACATGAACAGTCCTATAACCACGAAGGCAATTGAAGTAGTCATCAAAAACCTCCCAAGAAACCAAAGCCCAGGGCCAGATGGTTTCCCAGGGGAATTCTATCAGACATTTAAAGAAGAATTAATACCTATTCTCCTGAAACTGTTCCAAACAATAGAAATGGAAGGAAAACTTCCAAACTCATTTATGAGGCCACCATTACCTTGATTCCAAAACCAGACAAAGATCCCATCAAAAAGGAGAATTAGAGACCAATATCCTTGATGAACATCGATGCAAAAATTCTCACCAAAATACTAGCCAAGAGGACCCAACAGTACATGAAAAGGAGTATTCACCATGACCAAGTGGGATTTATCCCTGGGCTGCAAGGCTGGTTCAACATCCGCAAATCAGTCAACGTGATCAAATACATTAACAAAAGAAAGAACGAGAATCATATGATCCTCTCAATAGATGCAGAAAAAGCATTGGACAAAGTACAGCACCCTTTCTGGATCAAAACTCTTCAGAGTATAGGGACAGCGGGTACATACCTCAATATCATAAAAGCCATCTACGAAAACCGTACAGCGAATATCATTCTCAATGGTGAAAAGCTGAGATCTTTTCCCCTAAGGTCAGGAACGCGGCAGGGATAGCCACTCTCACCACTGCTATTCAACATAGTATTAGAAGTCCTAGCCACAGCAATCAGACAACAAAAAGTAATCCAAGGCATCCAAATCGGCAGAGAGGAAGTCAAACTCTCACTCTTTGCAGATGATATGATACTTTATGTGGAAAACCCAAAAGACTCCACCCCAAAACTGCTAGAACTCACACAGCAATTCCGTCATGTAGCAGGCTATAAAATCAATGCACAGGAATCAGTGGCATTCCTATACACCAACAACAAGACAGAAGAGAGACAAATCAAGGAGTCGATCCCATTCACAACTGCACCCAAAACCAGAAGAGACCTAGGAATATATTCATCCCAAGAGGCAAAGGATCTGTACTCAGAAAACTACAAAATACGCAGGAAAGAAATTGAAGAAGACACAAAGAAACGGAAAAACGTTCCATGCTCATGGATTGGGAGAACCAACATTGTGAAGAGGTCAATGCTATCTAGAGCAATCTACACACGCAATGCAATCCCCATCAAAATACCATCCACTTTTTTCCAGGAAATGGAACAAATACTCCTAAAATTTGAATGGAACCAGAAGAGACCCCGAATAGCCAGAGGAATATTGAGAAAGAAAAGCAAAGCTGGCGGCATCACAGTTCTGGACTTCCAGCTCTATGACAAAGCTGTCATCATCAAGACAGTATGGTACTGGCACAAAAACAGACACATGGATCCATGGAACAGAATCGAGAGCCCAGAAATGGACCCCCAACTCTATGGTCAACTTATCTTTGACAGAGCAGGAAGGAATGTCCAATGGCAAAAAGAGAGTCTCTTCAACAACTGGTGTTGGGAGAATTGGACAGCCCCATGCAGAAGAATGACAGTGGACCATTTCCTGACACCACACACAAAAGTAGACTCCAAATGGTTGAAAGACCTCAATGTGAGACAGGAGTCCATTAAAATCCTAAAGGAGAACACAGGTAGCAAGCACTTCGACCTCAGCCGCAGCAACTTCTTCCTAGAAACATCACCAAAGGCACGGGAAGCCAGGGCAAAAATGAACTATTGGGATTTCATCAAGATAAAAAGCTTTGGCACAGCAAAAGAAACAGTCCACAAAACCAAAAGACAACCGACAGAATGGGAGAAATTATTTGCAAATGACCTATCAGATAAAGGGCTACTACCCAATATGTATAAAAACTTATCAAACTCAACACCCAAAGAACAAATAATCCAATCAAGAAATAGGCAGAAGACATGAACAGAGATTTTTCCAAAGAAGACATCCAAATGGCCCACAGGCACATGAAAAAGTGCTCAACACGGCTTGGCATCAGAGAAATCCAAATGAAAACCTCAATGAGATACCACCTCACACCCGTCAGAATGGCTTAAATGAACAAGTCAGGGAACGACAGAGTTTGGCGGGGATGTGGAGATAGGGGAACCCGCCGACACTGGTGGTGGGAATGCAAGCTGCTGCAACCCCTCTGGAAAACAGTATGGAGGTTCCTCACACAGTTGAAATTAGAGCTACCATTCGATCCAACATTTGCACTCCTGGGTATTTACCCCAAAGATACAAATGTAGGGACCCGAAGCGGTACGTGCACCCCATTGTTTATAGCAGCAATGTCCACAATAGCCAAACTGTGGAAACAGCCAAGATGTCCATCGACAGATGAATGGATAAAGAAGAGGTGGTATATATATACACAATGGACTATTACGCAGCCATCAAAAGGAATGAGATGTTGCCATGGACAACGACGTGGATGGAACTGGAGGGTCCGACGATTAGTGAAATAAGTCAATCAGAGAAAGACATGTATCATATGACCCCACTGATATGAGGGATTCTTAATCTCAGGAACAGAGTGAGGCTTGCTGGAGTGGTCGGGGGTGGGAGGGATGGGGTGGCTGGGTGATAGACATTGGGGAGGGTATGAGCTACGGTGAGCGCTGTGAATTGTGTAAGACTGTTGAATCACAGATCTGTACTTCTGAAACAACGCAACATATTTTAAGAATAAAGGAAAAGAAGGAGACAGCAGGAGTGGAAGAATGAAGGGGAGTTAGTGAGAGGATGAGACGGACCAGGAGAGATGATGGGTTCTGAAAAAAAATCTGAGGTTTCTAGAGGGGAGGTGGGTCGGGGGATTGGTTAGCCTGGTGGTGGGTATTAAAGAGGGCACATTCTCCATGGAGCACTGTGTGTTAGGAACAAACAATGAATCATGGGACACTACACCAAAACAAATGATGTACTCCATGGTGATTAACAAAGCAATAAAAAACAAAGACTGTAATAAGAGATGAAGAAGGACACTATATCCTACTTAATGGGTCTATCCAACAAGAAGATCTCACAATTGTAAATATCTATGCCCCGAACATGGGAGCATCCAATTATATAAGGCAATTAAGAAGAAAAGCAAAGAAACACATTGACCACCATACAATCATAGTGGGGGACTTTAACACCCCCCTGACTGAAATGGCCAGATCATCTAAGCAAAAGATCAACAAGGAAATAAAGACTTTAAATGACACACTGGACCAAATGGACTTCACAGACATATTCAGAACGTTCCATCCCAATGCAACGGAATACACATTCTTCTCTAGTGCCCATGGAACATTCTCCAGAATGGATCACATCCTAGGTCACAAATCAGGTCTCAACCGGTACCCAAAGATTGGGATCATTCCCTGCACATTTTCAGACCACAATGCTTTGAAACTAGAACTCAATCACAAGAGGAGAGTCGGAAAGAACTCAAATACATGGAGGCTAAAGAGCATCCTACGAAAGAATGAATGGGTCAACCAGGAAATTAAAGAAGAGTTTAAAAAGTTCATGGAAACCAATGAAAATGAAAACTCAACTGTCCAAAATCTTTGGGATACAGCCAAGGCAGTCCTGCGAGGAAAGTATATAGCAATACAAGCCTTTCTCAAGAAACAAGAAAGGTCTCAAATACACACCCAACCCTACACCTAAAGGAGCTGGAGAAAGAACGGCAAATAAAGCCTAAACCCAGCAGGAGAAGAGAAATCATGCAGTTCAGAGCAGAAATCAATGAAATAGAACCCAGAAGAACGGTAGAAGTGATCAACGGAACTAGGAGCTGGTACTTTGAAAGAATTCACAAGATTGATACACCCCTGTCCAGGCTGATCAAAAAGAAAAGAGAAATGACCCAAATCAACAAAATCATGAATGAAAGAGGAGAGATCACAAACAACACCAAAGAAATACAAACAATTATAAGAACGTAATCTGAGCAACCCTAGGGCAGCAAATTCCATAACCTGGAAGAAATGGGTGCATTCCTAGAGATGTGTCAACTAACAAAACTGACCCAGGAAGAAATAGAAAACATGAACAGTCCTATAACCACGAAGGCAATTGAAGTAGTCATCAAAAACCTCCCAAGAAACCAAAGCCCAGGGCCAGATGGTTTCCCAGGGGAATTCTATCAGACATTTAAAGAAGAATTAATACCTATTCTCCTGAAACTGTTCCAAACAATAGAAATGGAAGGAAAACTTCCAAACTCATTTATGAGGCCACCATTACCTTGATTCCAAAACCAGACAAAGATCCCATCAAAAAGGAGAATTAGAGACCAATATCCTTGATGAACATCGATGCAAAAATTCTCACCAAAATACTAGCCAAGAGGACCCAACAGTAAATGAAAAGGAGTATTCACCATGACCAAGTGGGATTTATCCCTGGGCTGCAAGGCTGGTTCAACATCCGCAAAGCAGTCAACGTGATCAAATACATTAACAAAAGAAAGAAAGAGCATCATATGATCCTCTCAATAGATGCAGAAAAAGCATTGGACAATGTACAGCACCCTTTCTGGATCAAAACTCTTCAGAGTATAGGGACAGCGGGTACATTCCTCAATATCATAAAAGCCATCTACGAAAACCCTACAGCGAATATCATTCTCAATGGGGAAAAGCTGAGATCTTTTCCCCTAAGGTCAGCAACGCGGCAGGGATAGCCACTCTCACCACTGCTATTCAACATAGTATTAGAAGTCCTAGCCACAGCAATCAGACAAAAAAAGTAATCCAAGGCATCCAAATCGGCCGAGAGGAAGTCAAACTCTCACTCTTTGCAGATGATATGATACTTTATGTGGAAAACCCAAAAGACTCCACCCCAAAACTGCTAGAACTCACACAGCATTTCCGTCAAGTAGCAGGCTATAAAATCAACGCACAGGAATCAGTGGCATTCCTATACAACAACAACAAGACAGAAGAGAGACAAATCAAGGAGTCGATCCCATTCACAACTGCACCCAAAACCAGAAGAGACCTAGGAATATATTGAACCCAAGAGGCAAAGGATCTGTACTCAGAAAACTGCAAAATACGCAGGAAAGAAATTGAAGAAGACACAAAGAAACGGAAAAACGTTCCATGCTCATGGTTTGGGAGAACCAACATTGTGAAGAGGTCAATGCTACCTAGAGCAATCTACACATGCAATGCAATCCCCATCAAAATAGCATCCACTTTTTTCCACGAAATGGAACAAATAATCCTAAAATTTGAATGGAACGTGAAGAGACCCCGAGTAGCCAGAGGAATATTGAGAAAGAAAAGCAAAGCTGGCGGCATCACAGTTCTGGACTTCCAGCTCTATGACAAAGCTGTCATCATCAAGACAGTATGGTACTGGCACAAAAACAGACACATGGATCCATGGAACAGAATCGAGAGCCCAGAAATGGACCCTCAACTCTATGGTCAACTTATCTTTGACAGAGCAGGAAGGAATGTCCAATGGCAAAAAGAGAGTCTCTTCAACAACTGGTGTTGGGAGAATTGGACAGCCCCATGCAGAAGAATGACAGTGGACCATTTCCTGACACCACACACAAAAGTAGACTCCAAATGGTTGAAAGACCTCAATGTGAGACAGGAGTCCATTAAAATCCTAAAGGAGAACACAGGTAGCAAGCACTTCGACCTCAGCCGCAGCAACTTCTTCCTAGAAACATCACCAAAGGCACGGGAAGCCAGGGCAAAAATGAACTATTGGGATTTCATCAAGATAAAAAGCTTTGGCACAGCAAAAGAAACAGTCCACAAAACCAAAAGACAACCGACAGAATGGGAGAAATTATTTGCAAATGACCTATCAGATAAAGGGCTACTACCCAATATGTATAAAAACTTATCAAACTCAACACCCAAAGAACAAATAATCCAATCAAGAAATAGGCAGAAGACATGAACAGACATTTTTCCAAAGAAGACATCCAAATGGCCCACAGGCACATGAAAAAGTGCTCAACACGGCTTGGCATCAGAGAAATCCAAATAAAAACCTCAATGAGATACCACCTCACACCCGTCAGAATGGCTCAAATGAACAAGTCAGGGAACGACAGAGTTTGGCGGGGATGTGGAGATAGGGGAACCCGCCGACACTGGTGGTGGGAATGCAAGCTGCTGCAACCCCTCTGGAAAACAGTATGGTGGTTCCTCACACAGTTGAAATTAGAGCTACCATTCGATCCAACATTTGCACTCCTGGGTATTTACCCCAAAGATACAAATGTAGGGACCTGAAGCGGTACGTGCACCTCATTGTTTATAGCAGCAATGTCCACAATAGCCAAACTGTGGAAACAGCCAAGATGTCCATCGACAGATGAATGGATAAAGAAGAGGTGGTATATATATACACAATGGACTATTACGCAGCCATCAAAAGGAATGAGATGCTGCCATGGACAACGACGTGGATGGAACTGGAGGGTCCGACGATTAGTGAAATAAGTCAATCAGAGAAAGACATGTATCATATGACCCCACTGATATGAGGGATTCTTAATCTCAGGAACAGAGTGAGGCTTGCTGGAGTGGTCGGGGGTGGGAGGGATGGGGTGGCTGGGTGATAGACATTGGGGAGGGTATGAGCTACGGTGAGCGCTGTGAATTGTGTAAGACTGTTGAATCACAGATCTGTACTTCTGAAACAACGCAACATATTTTAAGAATAAAGGAAAAGAAGGAGACAGCAGGAGTGGAAGAATGAATGGGAGTTAGTGAGAGGATGAGACGGACCAGGAGAGATGATGGGTTCTGAAAAAAAATCTGAGGTTTCTAGAGGGGAGGTGGGTCGGGGGATTGGTTAGCGTGGTGGTGGGTATTAAAGAGGGCACATTCTCCATGGATCACTGTGTGTTAGGAACAAACAATGAATCATGGGACACTACACCAAAACAAATGATGTACTCCATGGTGATTAACAAAGCAATAAAAAACAAAGACTGTAATAAGAGATGAAGAAGGACACTATATCCTACTTAGTGGGTCTATCCAACAAGAAGATCTCACAATTGTAAATATCTATGCCCCGAACATGGGAGCATCCAATTATATAAGGCAATTAAGAAGAAAAGCAAAGAAACACATTGACCACCATACAATCATAGTGGGGGACTTTAACACCCCCCTGACTGAAATGGCCAGATCATCTAAGCAAAAGATCAACAAGGAAATAAAGACTTTAAATGACACACTGGACCAAATGGACTTCACAGACATATTCAGAACGTTCCATCCCAATGCAACGGAATACACATTCTTCTCTAGTGCCCATGGAACATTCTCCAGAATGGATCACATCCTAGGTCACAAATCAGGTCTCAACCGGTACCCAAAGATTGGGATCATTCCCTGCACATTTTCAGACCACAATGTTTTGAAACTAGAACTCAATCACAAGAGGAGAGTCGGAAAGAACTCAAATACATGGAGGCTAAAGAGCATCCTACGAAAGAATGAATGGGTCAACCAGGAAATTAAAGAAGAATTTAAAAAGTTCATGGAAACCAATGAAAATGAAAACTCAACTGTCCAAAATCTTTGGGATACAGCCAAGGCAGTCCTGCGAGGAAAGTATATAGCAATACAAGCCTTTCTCAAGAAACAAGAAAGGTCTCAAATACACACCCAACCCTACACCTAAAGGAGCTGGAGAAAGAACGGCAAATAAAGCCTAAACCCAGCAGGAGAAGAGAAATCATGCAGTTCAGAGCAGAAATCAATGAAATAGAACCCAGAAGAACAGTAGAAGTGATCAACGGAACTAGGAGCTGGTACTTTGAAAGAATTCACAAGATTGATACACCCCTGTCCAGGCTGATCAAAAAGAAAAGAGAAATGACCCAAATCAACAAAATCATGAATGAAAGAGGAGAGATCACAAACAACACCAAAGAAATACAAACAATTATAAGAACGTAATCTGAGCAACCCTAGGGCAGCAAATTCCATAACCTGGAAGAAATGGGTGCATTCCTAGAGATGTGTCAACTAACAAAACTGACCCAGGAAGAAATAGAAAACATGAACAGTCCTATAACCACGAAGGCAATTGAAGTAGTCATCAAAAACCTCCCAAGAAACCAAAGCCCAGGGCCAGATGGTTTCCCAGGGGAATTCTATCAGACATTTAAAGAAGAATTAATACCTATTCTCCTGAAACTGTTCCAAACCATAGAAATGGAAGGAAAACTTCCAAACTCATTTATGAGGCCACCATTACCTTGATTCCAAAACCAGACAAAGATCCCATCAAAAAGGAGAATTAGAGACCAATATCCTTGATGAACATCGATGCAAAAATTCTCACCAAAATACTAGCCAAGAGGACCCAACAGTACATGAAAAGGAGTATTCACCATGACCAAGTGGGATTTATCCCTGGGCTGCAAGGCTGGTTCAACATCCGCAAATCAGTCAATGTGATCAAATACATTAACAAAAGAAAGAACGAGAATCATAGGATCCTCTCAATAGATGCAGAAAAAGCATTGGACAAAGTACAGCACCCTTTCTGGATCAAAACTCTTCAGAGTATAGGGACAGCGGGTACATACCTCAATATCATAAAAGCCATCTACGAAAACCCTACAGCGAATATCATTCTCAATGGGGAAAAGCTGAGATCTTTTCCCCTAAGGTCAGGAACGCGGCAGGGATAGCCAATCTCACCACTGCTATTCAACATAGTATTAGAAGTCCTAGCCACAGCAATCAGACAACAAAAAGTAATCCAAGGCATCCAAATCGGCAGAGAGGAAGTCAAACTCTCACTCTTTGCAGATGATATGATACTTTATGTGGAAAACCCAAAAGACTCCACCCCAAAACTGCTAGAACTCACACAGCAATTCCGTCAAGTAGCAGGCTATAAAATCAATGCACAGGAATCAGTGGCATTCCTATACACCAACAACAAGACAGAAGAGAGACAAATCAAGGAGTCGATCCCATTCACAACTGCACCCAAAACCAGAAGAGACCTAGGAATATATTCATCCCAAGAGGCAAAGGATCTGTACCCAGAAAACTACAAAATACGCAGGAAAGAAATTGAAGAAGACACAAAGAAACGGAAAAACTTTCCATGCTCATGGATTGGGAGAACCAACATTGTGAAGAGGTCAATGCTACCTAGAGCAATCTACACATGCAATGCAATCCCCATCAAAATACCATCCACTTTTTTCCAGGAAATGGAACAAATACTCCTAAAATTTGAATGGAACCAGAAGAGACCCCGAATAGCCAGAGGAATATTGAGAAAGAAAAGCAAAGCTGGCGGCATCACAATTCTGGACTTCCAGCTCTATGACAAAGCTGTCATCATCAAGACAGTATGGTACTGGCACAAAAACAGACACATGGATCCATGGAACAGAATCGAGAGCCCAGAAATGGACCCTCAACTCTATGGTCAACTTATCTTTGACAGAGCAGGAAGGAATGTCCAATGGCAAAAAGAGAGTCTCTTCAACAACTGGTGTTGGGAGAATTGGACAGCCCCATGCAGAAGAATGACACTGGACCATTTCCTGACACCACACACAGAAGTAGACGCCAAATGGTTGAAAGACCTCAATGTGAGACAGGAGTCCATCAAAATCCTAAAGGAGAACACAGGTAGCAAGCTCTTCGACCTCAGCCGCAGCAACTTCTTCCTAGAAACATCACCAAAGGCACGGGAAGCCAGGGCAAAAATGAACTATTGGGATTTCATCAAGATAAAAAGCTTTGGCACAGCAAAAGAAACAGTCCACAAAACCAAAAGACAACCGACAGAATGGGAGAAATTATTTGCAAATGACCTATCAGATAAAGGGCTACTATCCAATATGTATAAAAACTTATCAAACTCAACACCCAAAGAACAAATAATCCAATCAAGAAATAGGCAGAAGACATGAACAGACATTTTTCCAAAGAAGACATCCAAATGGCCCACAGGCACATGAAAAAGTGCTCAACACGGCTCGGCATCAGGGAAATCCAAATCAAAACCTCAATGAGATACCACCTCACACCCGTCAGAATGGCTCAAATGAACAAGTCAGGGAACGACAGAGGTTGGCGGGGATGTGGAGAAAGGGGAACCCTCCTACACTGGTGGTGGGAATGCAAGCTGGTGCAACCCCTCTGGAAAAGTGTATGGAGTTTCCTCAAACAGTTATAATTAGAGCTACCATTCGATCCAGCAATTGCACTCCTGGGTATTTACCCCAAAGATACAAATGTAGGGACCCGAAGCGGTACGTGCACCCCATTGTTTATAGCGGCAATATCCACAATAGCCAAACGGTGGAAAGAGCCAAGATGTCCATCGACAGATGAATGGATAAAGAAGAGGTGGTATATATATACACAATGGACTATTACGCAGCCATCAAAAGGAATGAGGTGTTGCCATGGACAACGACGTGGATGGAACTGGAGGGTCCGACGATTAGTGAAATAAGTCAATCAGAGAAAGACATGTATCATATGACCTCACTGATATGAGGGATTCTTAATCTCAGGAACAGAGTGAGGCTTGCTGGAGTGGTCGGGGGGGGGATGGGGTGGCTGGGTGATAGACTTTGGGGAGGGTATGAGCTACGGTGAGCGCTGTGAATTGTGTAAGACTGTTGAATCACAGATCTGTACTTCTGAAACAAATAACGCAACATATTTTAAGAATAAAGGAAAACAAGGAGACAGCAGGAGAGGAAGAATGAAGGGGAGTTAGTGAGAGGGGGAGACGGACCAGGAGAGATGATGGATTCTGAAAAATAATCCGAGGTTTCTAGAGGGGAGGTGGGTCGGTGGATTGGTTTGACTGGTGATGGTTATTAAAGAGGGCACATTCTGCATGGAGCACTGTGTGTTAGGAACAAACAATGAATCATGGGACAGTACACCAAAACAAATGATGTAGTACATGGTGATTAACAAAGCAATAAAAAACAAAGACTGTAATAAGAGATGAAGAAGGACACTATATCCTACTTAAAGGGTCTATCCAACAAGAAGATCTCACAATTGTAAATATCTATGCCCCGAACATGGGAGCATCCAATTATATAAGGCAATTAAGAAGAAAAGCAAAGAAACACATTGACCACCATACAATCATAGTGGGGGACTTTAACACCCCCCTGACTGAAATGGCCAGATCATCTAAGCAAAAGATCAACAAGGAAATAAAGACTTTAAATGACACACTGGACCAAATGGACTTCACAGACATATTCAGAACGTTCCATCCCAATGCAACGGAATACACATTCTTCTCTAGTGCCCATGGAACATTCTCCAGAATGGATCACATCCTAGGTCACAAATCAGGTCTCAACCGGTACCCAAAGATTGGGATCATTCCCTGCACATTTTCAGACCACAATGCTTTGAAACTAGAACTCAATCACAAGAGGAAAGTGGGAAAGAACTCAAATACATGGAGGCTAAAGAGCATCCTACGAAAGAATGAATGGGTCAACCAGGAAATTAAAGAAGAATTTAAAAAGTTCATGGAAACCAATGAAAATGAAAACTCAACTGTCCAAAATCTTTGGGATACAGCCAAGGCAGTCCTGCGAGGAAAGTATATAGCAATACAAGCCTTTCTCAAGAAACAAGAAAGGTCTCAAATACACACCCAACCCTACACCTAAAGGAGCTGGAGAAAGAACGGCAAATAAAGCCTAAACCCAGCAGGAGAAGAGAAATCATGCAGTTCAGAGCAGAAATCATTGAAATAGAACCCAGAAGAACAGTAGAAGTGATCAACGGAACTAGGAGCTGGTACTTTGAAAGAATTCACAAGATTGATACACCCCTGTCCAGGCTGATCAAAAAGAAAAGAGAAATGACCCAAATCAACAAAATCATGAATGAAAGAGGAGAGATCACAAACAACACCAAAGAAATACAAACAATTATAAGAACGTAATCTGAGCAACCCTAGGGCAGCAAATTCCATAACCTGGAAGAAATGGGTGCATTCCTAGAGATGTGTCAACTAACAAAACTGACCCAGGAAGAAATAGAAAACATGAACAGTCCTATAACCACGAAGGCAATTGAAGTAGTCATCAAAAACCTCCCAAGAAACCAAAGCCCAGGGCCAGATGGTTTCCCAGGGGAATTCTATCAGACATTTAAAGAAGAATTAATACCTATTCTCCTGAAACTGTTCCAAACAATAGAAATGGAAGGAAAACTTCCAAACTCATTTATGAGGCCACCATTACCTTGATTCCAAAACCAGACAAAGATCCCATCAAAAAGGAGAATTAGAGACCAATATCCTTGATGAACATCGATGCAAAAATTCTCACCAAAACTCTAGCCAAGAGGACACAACAGTACATGAAAAGGAGTCTTCACCATGACCAAGTGGGATTTATCCCTGGGCTGCAAGGCTGGTTCAACATCCGCAAATCAGTCAACGTGATCAAATACATTAACAAAAGAAAGAACGAGAATCATATGATCCTCTCAATAGATGCAGAAAAAGCATTGGACAAAGTACAGCACCCTTTCTGGATCAAAACTCTTCAGAGTATAGGGACAGCGGGTACATACCTCAATATCATAAAAGCCATCTACGAAAACCCTACAGCGAATATCATTCTCAATGGGGAAAAGCTGAGATCTTTTCCCCTAAGGTCAGGAACGCGGCAGGGATAGCCATTCTCACCACTGCTATTCAACATAGTATTAGAAGTCCTAGCCACAGCAATCAGACAACAAAAAGTAATCCAAGGCATCCAAATCGGCAGAGAGGAAGTCAAACTCTCACTCTTTGCAGATGATATGATACTTTATGTGGAAAACCCAAAAGACTCCACCCCAAAACTGCTAGAACTCACACAGCAATTCCGTCAAGTAGCAGGCTATAAAATCAATGCACAGGAATCAGTGGCATTCCTATACACCAACAACAAGACAGAAGAGAGACAAATCAAGGAGTCGATCCCATTCACAACTGCACCCAAAACCAGAAGAGACCTAGGAATATATTCATCCCAAGAGGCAAAGGATCTGTACCCAGAAAACTACAAAATACGCAGGAAAGAAATTGAAGAAGACACAAAGAAACGGAAAAACTTTCCATGCTCATGGATTGGGAGAACCAACATTGTGAAGAGGTCAATGCTACCTAGAGCAATCTACACATGCAATGCAATCCCCATCAAAATACCATCCACTTTTTTCCAGGAAATGGAACAAATACTCCTAAAATTTGAATGGAACCAGAAGAGACCCCGAATAGCCAGAGGAATATTGAGAAAGAAAAGCAAAGCTGGCGGCATCACAATTCTGGACTTCCAGCTCTATGACAAAGCTGTCATCATCAAGACAGTATGGTACTGGCACAAAAACAGACACATGGATCCATGGAACAGAATCGAGAGCCCAGAAATGGACCCTCAACTCTATGGTCAACTTATCTTTGACAGAGCAGGAAGGAATGTCCAATGGCAAAAAGAGAGTCTCTTCAACAACTGGTGTTGGGAGAATTGGACAGCCCCATGCAGAAGAATGACACTGGACCATTTCCTGACACCACACACAGAAGTAGACGCCAAATGGTTGAAAGACCTCAATGTGAGACAGGAGTCCATCAAAATCCTAAAGGAGAACACAGGTAGCAAGCTCTTCGACCTCAGCCGCAGCAACTTCTTCCTAGAAACATCACCAAAGGCACGGGAAGCCAGGGCAAAAATGAACTATTGGGATTTCATCAAGATAAAAAGCTTTGGCACAGCAAAAGAAACAGTCCACAAAACCAAAAGACAACCGACAGAATGGGAGAAATTATTTGCAAATGACCTATCAGATAAAGGGCTACTACCCAATATGTATAAAAACTTATCAAACTCAACACCCAAAGAACAAATAATCCAATCAAGAAATAGGCAGAAGACATGAACAGACATTTTTCCAAAGAAGACATCCAAATGGCCCACAGGCACATGAAAAAGTGCTCAACACGGCTTGGCATCAGAGAAATCCAAATGAAAACCTCAATGAGATACCACCTCACACCCGTCAGAATGGCTCAAATGAACAAGTCAGGGAAAGACAGAGTTTGGCGGGGATGTGGAGATAGGGGAACCCGCCGACACTGGTGGTGGGAATGCAAGCTGCTGCAACCCCTCTGGAAAACAGTATGGTGGTTCCTCACACAGTTGAAATTAGAGCTACCATTCGATCCAACATTTGCACTCCTGGGTATTTACCCCAAAGATACAAATGTAGGGACCTGAAGCGGTACGTGCACCTCATTGTTTATAGCAGCAATGTCCACAATAGCCAAACTGTGGAAACAGCCAAGATGTCCATCGACAGATGAATGGATAAAGAAGAGGTGGTATATATATACACAATGGACTATTACTCAGCCATCAAAAGGAATGAGATGCTGCCATGGACAACGACGTGGATGGAACTGGAGGGTCCGACGATTAGTGAAATAAGTCAATCAGAGAAAGACATGTATCATATGACCCCACTGATATGAGGGATTCTTAATCTCAGGAACAGAGTGAGGCTTGCTGGAGTGGTCGGGGGTGGGAGGGATGGGGTGGCTGGGTGATAGACATTGGGGAGGGTATGAGCTACGGTGAGCGCTGTGAATTGTGTAAGACTGTTGAATCACAGATCTGTACTTCTGAAACAACGCAACATATTTTAAGAATAAAGGAAAAGAAGGAGACAGCAGGAGTGGAAGAATGAAGGGGAGTTAGTGAGAGGATGAGACGGACCAGGAGAGATGATGGGTTCTGAAAAAAAATCTGAGGTTTCTAGAGGGGAGGTGGGTCGGGGGATTGGTTAGCGTGGTGGTGGGTATTAAAGAGGGCACATTCTCCATGGATCACTGTGTGTTAGGAACAAACAATGAATCATGGGACACTACACCAAAACAAATGATGTACTCCATGGTGATTAACAAAGCAATAAAAAACAAAGACTGTAATAAGAGATGAAGAAGGACACTATATCCTACTTAGTGGGTCTATCCAACAAGAAGATCTCACAATTGTAAATATCTATGCCCCGAACATGGGAGCATCCAATTATATAAGGCAATTAAGAAGAAAAGCAAAGAAACACATTGACCACCATACAATCATAGTGGGGGACTTTAACACCCCCCTGACTGAAATGGCCAGATCATCTAAGCAAAAGATCAACAAGGAAATAAAGACTTTAAATGACACACTGGACCAAATGGACTTCACAGACATATTCAGAACGTTCCATCCCAATGCAACGGAATACACATTCTTCTCTAGTGCCCATGGAACATTCTCCAGAATGGATCACATCCTAGGTCACAAATCAGGTCTCAACCGGTACCCAAAGATTGGGATCATTCCCTTCACATTTTCAGACCACAATGCTTTGAAACTAGAACTCAATCACAAGAGGAGAGTCGGAAAGAACTCAAATACATGGAGGCTAAAGAGCATCCTACGAAAGAATGAATGGGTCAACCAGGAAATTAAAGAAGAATTTAAAAAGTTCATGGAAACCAATGAAAATGAAAACTCAACTGTCCAAAATCTTTGGGATACAGCCAAGGCAGTCCTGCGAGGAAAGTATATAGCAATACAAGCCTTTCTCAAGAAACAAGAAAGGTCTCAAATACACACCCAACCCTACACCTAAAGGAGCTGGAGAAAGAACGGCAAATAAAGCCTAAACCCAGCAGGAGAAGAGAAATCATGCAGTTCAGAGCAGAAATCAATGAAATAGAACCCAGAAGAACAGTAGAAGTGATCAACGGAAGTAGGAGCTGGTACTTTGAAAGAATTCACAAGATTGATACACCCCTGTCCAGGCTGATCAAAAAGAAAAGAGAAATGACCCAAATCAACAAAATCATGAATGAAAGAGGAGAGATCACAAACAACACCAAAGAAATACAAACAATTATAAGAACGTAATCTGAGCAACCCTAGGGCAGCAAATTCCATAACCTGGAAGAAATGGGTGCATTCCTAGAGATGTGTCAACTAACAAAACTGACCCAGGAAGAAATAGAAAACATGAACAGTCCTATAACCACGAAGGCAATTGAAGTAGTCATCAAAAACCTCCCAAGAAACCAAAGCCCAGGGCCAGATGGTTTCCCAGGGGAATTCTATCAGACATTTAAAGAAGAATTAATACCTATTCTCCTGAAACTGTTCCAAACCATAGAAATGGAAGGAAAACTTCCAAACTCATTTATGAGGCCACCATTACCTTGATTCCAAAACCAGACAAAGATCCCATCAAAAAGGAGAATTAGAGACCAATATCCTTGATGAACATCGATGCAAAAATTCTCACCAAAATACTAGCCAAGAGGACCCAACAGTACATGAAAAGGAGTATTCACCATGACCAAGTGGGATTTATCCCTGGGCTGCAAGGCTGGTTCAACATCCGCAAATCAGTCAATGTGATCAAATACATTAACAAAAGAAAGAACGAGAATCATAGGATCCTCTCAATAGATGCAGAAAAAGCATTGGACAAAGTACAGCACCCTTTCTGGATCAAAACTCTTCAGAGTATAGGGACAGCGGGTACATACCTCAATATCATAAAAGCCATCTACGAAAACCCTACAGCGAATATCATTCTCAATGGGGAAAAGCTGAGATCTTTTCCCCTAAGGTCAGGAACGCGGCAGGGATAGCCAATCTCACCACTGCTATTCAACATAGTATTAGAAGTCCTAGCCACAGCAATCAGACAACAAAAAGTAATCCAAGGCATCCAAATCGGCAGAGAGGAAGTCAAACTCTCACTCTTTGCAGATGATATGATACTTTATGTGGAAAACCCAAAAGACTCCACCCCAAAACTGCTAGAACTCACACAGCAATTCCGTCAAGTAGCAGGCTATAAAATCAATGCACAGGAATCAGTGGCATTCCTATACACCAACAACAAGACAGAAGAGAGACAAATCAAGGAGTCGATCCCATTCACAACTGCACCCAAAACCAGAAGAGACCTAGGAATATATTCATCCCAAGAGGCAAAGGATCTGTACCCAGAAAACTACAAAATACGCAGGAAAGAAATTGAAGAAGACACAAAGAAACGGAAAAACTTTCCATGCTCATGGATTGGGAGAACCAACATTGTGAAGAGGTCAATGCTACCTAGAGCAATCTACACATGCAATGCAATCCCCATCAAAATACCATCCACTTTTTTCCAGGAAATGGAACAAATACTCCTAAAATTTGAATGGAACCAGAAGAGACCCCGAATAGCCAGAGGAATATTGAGAAAGAAAAGCAAAGCTGGCGGCATCACAATTCTGGACTTCCAGCTCTATGACAAAGCTGTCATCATCAAGACAGTATGGTACTGGCACAAAAACAGACACATGGATCCATGGAACAGAATCGAGAGCCCAGAAATGGACCCTCAACTCTATGGTCAACTTATCTTTGACAGAGCAGGAAGGAATGTCCAATGGCAAAAAGAGAGTCTCTTCAACAACTGGTGTTGGGAGAATTGGACAGCCCCATGCAGAAGAATGACACTGGACCATTTCCTGACACCACACACAGAAGTAGACGCCAAATGGTTGAAAGACCTCAATGTGAGACAGGAGTCCATCAAAATCCTAAAGGAGAACACAGGTAGCAAGCTCTTCGACCTCAGCCGCAGCAACTTCTTCCTAGAAACATCACCAAAGGCACGGGAAGCCAGGGCAAAAATGAACTATTGGGATTTCATCAAGATAAAAAGCTTTGGCACAGCAAAAGAAACAGTCCACAAAACCAAAAGACAACCGACAGAATGGGAGAAATTATTTGCAAATGACCTATCAGATAAAGGGCTACTATCCAATATGTATAAAAACTTATCAAACTCAACACCCAAAGAACAAATAATCCAATCAAGAAATAGGCAGAAGACATGAACAGACATTTTTCCAAAGAAGACATCCAAATGGCCCACAGGCACATGAAAAAGTGCTCAACACGGCTCGGCATCAGGGAAATCCAAATCAAAACCTCAATGAGATACCACCTCACACCCGTCAGAATGGCTCAAATGAACAAGTCAGGGAACGACAGAGGTTGGCGGGGATGTGGAGAAAGGGGAACCCTCCTACACTGGTGGTGGGAATGCAAGCTGGTGCAACCCCTCTGGAAAAGTGTATGGAGTTTCCTCAAACAGTTATAATTAGAGCTACCATTCGATCCAGCAATTGCACTCCTGGGTATTTACCCCAAAGATACAAATGTAGGGACCCGAAGCGGTACGTGCACCCCATTGTTTATAGCGGCAATATCCACAATAGCCAAACGGTGGAAAGAGCCAAGATGTCCATCGACAGATGAATGGATAAAGAAGAGGTGGTATATATATACACAATGGACTATTACGCAGCCATCAAAAGGAATGAGGTGTTGCCATGGACAACGACGTGGATGGAACTGGAGGGTCCGACGATTAGTGAAATAAGTCAATCAGAGAAAGACATGTATCATATGACCTCACTGATATGAGGGATTCTTAATCTCAGGAACAGAGTGAGGCTTGCTGGAGTGGTCGGGGGGGGGATGGGGTGGCTGGGTGATAGACTTTGGGGAGGGTATGAGCTACGGTGAGCGCTGTGAATTGTGTAAGACTGTTGAATCACAGATCTGTACTTCTGAAACAAATAACGCAACATATTTTAAGAATAAAGGAAAACAAGGAGACAGCAGGAGAGGAAGAATGAAGGGGAGTTAGTGAGAGGGGGAGACGGACCAGGAGAGATGATGGATTCTGAAAAATAATCCGAGGTTTCTAGAGGGGAGGTGGGTCGGTGGATTGGTTTGACTGGTGATGGTTATTAAAGAGGGCACATTCTGCATGGAGCACTGTGTGTTAGGAACAAACAATGAATCATGGGACAGTACACCAAAACAAATGATGTAGTACATGGTGATTAACAAAGCAATAAAAAACAAAGACTGTAATAAGAGATGAAGAAGGACACTATATCCTACTTAAAGGGTCTATCCAACAAGAAGATCTCACAATTGTAAATATCTATGCCCCGAACATGGGAGCATCCAATTATATAAGGCAATTAAGAAGAAAAGCAAAGAAACACATTGACCACCATACAATCATAGTGGGGGACTTTAACACCCCCCTGACTGAAATGGCCAGATCATCTAAGCAAAAGATCAACAAGGAAATAAAGACTTTAAATGACACACTGGACCAAATGGACTTCACAGACATATTCAGAACGTTCCATCCCAATGCAACGGAATACACATTCTTCTCTAGTGCCCATGGAACATTCTCCAGAATGGATCACATCCTAGGTCACAAATCAGGTCTCAACCGGTACCCAAAGATTGGGATCATTCCCTGCACATTTTCAGACCACAATGCTTTGAAACTAGAACTCAATCACAAGAGGAAAGTGGGAAAGAACTCAAATACATGGAGGCTAAAGAGCATCCTACGAAAGAATGAATGGGTCAACCAGGAAATTAAAGAAGAATTTAAAAAGTTCATGGAAACCAATGAAAATGAAAACTCAACTGTCCAAAATCTTTGGGATACAGCCAAGGCAGTCCTGCGAGGAAAGTATATAGCAATACAAGCCTTTCTCAAGAAACAAGAAAGGTCTCAAATACACACCCAACCCTACACCTAAAGGAGCTGGAGAAAGAACGGCAAATAAAGCCTAAACCCAGCAGGAGAAGAGAAATCATGCAGTTCAGAGCAGAAATCATTGAAATAGAACCCAGAAGAACAGTAGAAGTGATCAACGGAACTAGGAGCTGGTACTTTGAAAGAATTCACAAGATTGATACACCCCTGTCCAGGCTGATCAAAAAGAAAAGAGAAATGACCCAAATCAACAAAATCATGAATGAAAGAGGAGAGATCACAAACAACACCAAAGAAATACAAACAATTATAAGAACGTAATCTGAGCAACCCTAGGGCAGCAAATTCCATAACCTGGAAGAAATGGGTGCATTCCTAGAGATGTGTCAACTAACAAAACTGACCCAGGAAGAAATAGAAAACATGAACAGTCCTATAACCACGAAGGCAATTGAAGTAGTCATCAAAAACCTCCCAAGAAACCAAAGCCCAGGGCCAGATGGTTTCCCAGGGGAATTCTATCAGACATTTAAAGAAGAATTAATACCTATTCTCCTGAAACTGTTCCAAACAATAGAAATGGAAGGAAAACTTCCAAACTCATTTATGAGGCCACCATTACCTTGATTCCAAAACCAGACAAAGATCCCATCAAAAAGGAGAATTAGAGACCAATATCCTTGATGAACATCGATGCAAAAATTCTCACCAAAACTCTAGCCAAGAGGACACAACAGTACATGAAAAGGAGTCTTCACCATGACCAAGTGGGATTTATCCCTGGGCTGCAAGGCTGGTTCAACATCCGCAAATCAGTCAACGTGATCAAATACATTAACAAAAGAAAGAACGAGAATCATATGATCCTCTCAATAGATGCAGAAAAAGCATTGGACAAAGTACAGCACCCTTTCTGGATCAAAACTCTTCAGAGTATAGGGACAGCGGGTACATACCTCAATATCATAAAAGCCATCTACGAAAACCCTACAGCGAATATCATTCTCAATGGGGAAAAGCTGAGATCTTTTCCCCTAAGGTCAGGAACGCGGCAGGGATAGCCATTCTCACCACTGCTATTCAACATAGTATTAGAAGTCCTAGCCACAGCAATCAGACAACAAAAAGTAATCCAAGGCATCCAAATCGGCAGAGAGGAAGTCAAACTCTCACTCTTTGCAGATGATATGATACTTTATGTGGAAAACCCAAAAGACTCCACCCCAAAACTGCTAGAACTCACACAGCAATTCCGTCAAGTAGCAGGCTATAAAATCAATGCACAGGAATCAGTGGCATTCCTATACACCAACAACAAGACAGAAGAGAGACAAATCAAGGAGTCGATCCCATTCACAACTGCACCCAAAACCAGAAGAGACCTAGGAATATATTCATCCCAAGAGGCAAAGGATCTGTACCCAGAAAACTACAAAATACGCAGGAAAGAAATTGAAGAAGACACAAAGAAACGGAAAAACTTTCCATGCTCATGGATTGGGAGAACCAACATTGTGAAGAGGTCAATGCTACCTAGAGCAATCTACACATGCAATGCAATCCCCATCAAAATACCATCCACTTTTTTCCAGGAAATGGAACAAATACTCCTAAAATTTGAATGGAACCAGAAGAGACCCCGAATAGCCAGAGGAATATTGAGAAAGAAAAGCAAAGCTGGCGGCATCACAATTCTGGACTTCCAGCTCTATGACAAAGCTGTCATCATCAAGACAGTATGGTACTGGCACAAAAACAGACACATGGATCCATGGAACAGAATCGAGAGCCCAGAAATGGACCCTCAACTCTATGGTCAACTTATCTTTGACAGAGCAGGAAGGAATGTCCAATGGCAAAAAGAGAGTCTCTTCAACAACTGGTGTTGGGAGAATTGGACAGCCCCATGCAGAAGAATGACACTGGACCATTTCCTGACACCACACACAGAAGTAGACGCCAAATGGTTGAAAGACCTCAATGTGAGACAGGAGTCCATCAAAATCCTAAAGGAGAACACAGGTAGCAAGCTCTTCGACCTCAGCCGCAGCAACTTCTTCCTAGAAACATCACCAAAGGCACGGGAAGCCAGGGCAAAAATGAACTATTGGGATTTCATCAAGATAAAAAGCTTTGGCACAGCAAAAGAAACAGTCCACAAAACCAAAAGACAACCGACAGAATGGGAGAAATTATTTGCAAATGACCTATCAGATAAAGGGCTACTACCCAATATGTATAAAAACTTATCAAACTCAACACCCAAAGAACAAATAATCCAATCAAGAAATAGGCAGAAGACATGAACAGACATTTTTCCAAAGAAGACATCCAAATGGCCCACAGGCACATGAAAAAGTGCTCAACACGGCTTGGCATCAGAGAAATCCAAATGAAAACCTCAATGAGATACCACCTCACACCCGTCAGAATGGCTCAAATGAACAAGTCAGGGAAAGACAGAGTTTGGCGGGGATGTGGAGATAGGGGAACCCGCCGACACTGGTGGTGGGAATGCAAGCTGCTGCAACCCCTCTGGAAAACAGTATGGTGGTTCCTCACACAGTTGAAATTAGAGCTACCATTCGATCCAACATTTGCACTCCTGGGTATTTACCCCAAAGATACAAATGTAGGGACCTGAAGCGGTACGTGCACCTCATTGTTTATAGCAGCAATGTCCACAATAGCCAAACTGTGGAAACAGCCAAGATGTCCATCGACAGATGAATGGATAAAGAAGAGGTGGTATATATATACACAATGGACTATTACTCAGCCATCAAAAGGAATGAGATGCTGCCATGGACAACGACGTGGATGGAACTGGAGGGTCCGACGATTAGTGAAATAAGTCAATCAGAGAAAGACATGTATCATATGACCCCACTGATATGAGGGATTCTTAATCTCAGGAACAGAGTGAGGCTTGCTGGAGTGGTCGGGGGTGGGAGGGATGGGGTGGCTGGGTGATAGACATTGGGGAGGGTATGAGCTACGGTGAGCGCTGTGAATTGTGTAAGACTGTTGAATCACAGATCTGTACTTCTGAAACAACGCAACATATTTTAAGAATAAAGGAAAAGAAGGAGACAGCAGGAGTGGAAGAATGAAGGGGAGTTAGTGAGAGGATGAGACGGACCAGGAGAGATGATGGGTTCTGAAAAAAAATCTGAGGTTTCTAGAGGGGAGGTGGGTCGGGGGATTGGTTAGCGTGGTGGTGGGTATTAAAGAGGGCACATTCTCCATGGATCACTGTGTGTTAGGAACAAACAATGAATCATGGGACACTACACCAAAACAAATGATGTACTCCATGGTGATTAACAAAGCAATAAAAAACAAAGACTGTAATAAGAGATGAAGAAGGACACTATATCCTACTTAGTGGGTCTATCCAACAAGAAGATCTCACAATTGTAAATATCTATGCCCCGAACATGGGAGCATCCAATTATATAAGGCAATTAAGAAGAAAAGCAAAGAAACACATTGACCACCATACAATCATAGTGGGGGACTTTAACACCCCCCTGACTGAAATGGCCAGATCATCTAAGCAAAAGATCAACAAGGAAATAAAGACTTTAAATGACACACTGGACCAAATGGACTTCACAGACATATTCAGAACGTTCCATCCCAATGCAACGGAATACACATTCTTCTCTAGTGCCCATGGAACATTCTCCAGAATGGATCACATCCTAGGTCACAAATCAGGTCTCAACCGGTACCCAAAGATTGGGATCATTCCCTTCACATTTTCAGACCACAATGCTTTGAAACTAGAACTCAATCACAAGAGGAGAGTCGGAAAGAACTCAAATACATGGAGGCTAAAGAGCATCCTACGAAAGAATGAATGGGTCAACCAGGAAATTAAAGAAGAATTTAAAAAGTTCATGGAAACCAATGAAAATGAAAACTCAACTGTCCAAAATCTTTGGGATACAGCCAAGGCAGTCCTGCGAGGAAAGTATATAGCAATACAAGCCTTTCTCAAGAAACAAGAAAGGTCTCAAATACACACCCAACCCTACACCTAAAGGAGCTGGAGAAAGAACGGCAAATAAAGCCTAAACCCAGCAGGAGAAGAGAAATCATGCAGTTCAGAGCAGAAATCAATGAAATAGAACCCAGAAGAACAGTAGAAGTGATCAACGGAAGTAGGAGCTGGTACTTTGAAAGAATTCACAAGATTGATACACCCCTGTCCAGGCTGATCAAAAAGAAAAGAGAAATGACCCAAATCAACAAAATCATGAATGAAAGAGGAGAGATCACAAACAACACCAAAGAAATACAAACAATTATAAGAACGTAATCTGAGCAACCCTAGGGCAGCAAATTCCATAACCTGGAAGAAATGGGTGCATTCCTAGAGATGTGTCAACTAACAAAACTGACCCAGGAAGAAATAGAAAACATGAACAGTCCTATAACCACGAAGGCAATTGAAGTAGTCATCAAAAACCTCCCAAGAAACCAAAGCCCAGGGCCAGATGGTTTCCCAGGGGAATTCTATCAGACATTTAAAGAAGAATTAATACCTATTCTCCTGAAACTGTTCCAAACAATAGAAATGGAAGGAAAACTTCCAAACTCATTTATGAGGCCACCATTACCTTGATTCCAAAACCAGACAAAGATCCCATCAAAAAGGAGAATTAGAGACCAATATCCTTGATGAACATCGATGCAAAAATTCTCACCAAAATACTAGCCAAGAGGACCCAACAGTACATGAAAAGGAGTATTCACCATGACCAAGTGGGATTTATCCCTGGGCTGCAAGGCTGGTTCAACATCCGCAAATCAGTCAACGTGATCAAATACATTAACAAAAGAAAGAACGAGAATCATATGATCCTCCCAAGAGATGCAGAAAAAGCATTGGACAAAGTACAGCACCCTTTCTGGATCAAAACTCTTCAGAGTATAGGGACAGCGGGTACATACCTCAATATCATAAAAGCCATCTACGAAAACCCTACAGCGAATATCATTCTCAATGGGGAAAAGTTGAGATCTTTTCCCCTAAGGTCAGCAACGCGGCAGGGATAGCCACTCTCACCACTGCTATTCAACATAGTATTAGAAGTCCTAGCCACAGCAATCAGACAACAAAAAGTAATCCAAGGCATCCAAATCGGCAGAGAGGAAGTCAAACTCTCACTCTTTGCAGATGATATGATACTTTATGTGGAAAACCCAAAAGACTCCACCCCAAAACTGCTAGAACTCACACAGCAATTCCGTCAAGTAGTAGGCTATAAAATCAATGCACAGGAATCAGTGGCATTCCTATACACCAACAACAAGACAGAAGAGAGACAAATCAAGGAGTCGATCCCATTCACAACTGCACCCAAAACCAGAAGAGACCTAGGAATATATTCATCCCAAGAGGCAAAGGATCTGTACTCAGAAAACTACAAAATACGCAGGAAAGAAATTGAAGAAGACACAAAGAAACGGAAAAACGATCCATGCTCATGGATTGGGAGAACCAACATTGTGAAGAGGTCAATGCTACCTAGAGCAATCTACACATGCAATGCAATCCCCATCAAAATACCATCCACTTTTTTCCAGGAAATGGAACAAATACTCCTAAAATTTGAATGGAACCAGAAGAGACCCCGAACAGCCAGAGGAATATTGAGAAAGAAAAGCAAAGCTGGCGGCATCACAATTCTGGACTTCCAGCTCTATGACAAAGCTGTCATCATCAAGACAGTATGGTCCTGGCACAAAAACAGACACATGGATCCATGGAACAGAATCGAGAGCCCAGAAATGGACCCTCAACTCTATGGTCAACTTATCTTTGACAGAGCAGGAAGGAATGTCCAGTGGCAAAAAGAGAGTCTCTTCAACAACTGGTGTTGGGAGAATTGGACAGCCCCATGCAGAAGAATGACAGTGGACCATTTCCTGACACCACACACAAAAGTAGACTCCAAATGGTTGAAAGACCTCAATGTGAGACAGGAGTCCATCAAAATCCTAAAGGAGAACACAGGTAGCAAGCACTTCGACCTCAGCCGCAGCAACTTCTTCCTAGAAACATCACCAAAGGAACGGGAAGCCAGGGCAAAAATGAACTATTGGGATTTCATCAAGATAAAAAGCTTTGGCACAGCAAAAGAAACAGTCCACAAAACCAAAAGACAACCGACAGAATGGGAGAAATTATTTGCAAATGACCTATCAGATAAAGGGCTACTACCCAATATGTATAAAAACTTATCAAACTCAACACCCAAAGAACAAATAATCCAATCAAGAAATAGGCAGAAGACATGAACAGACATTTTTCCAAAGAAGACATCCAAATGGCCCACAGGCACATGAAAAAGTGCTCAACACGGCTTGGCATCAGAGAAATCCAAATGAAAACCTCAATGAGATACCACCTCACACCCGTCAGAATGGCTCAAATGAACAAGTCAGGGAACGACAGAGTTTGGCGGGGATGTGGAGATAGGGGAACCCGCCGACACTGGTGGTGGGAATGCAAGCTGCTGCAACCCCTCTGGAAAACAGTATGGTGGTTCCTCACACAGTTGAAATTAGAGCTACCATTCGATCCAACATTTGCACTCCTGGGTATTTACCCCAAAGATACAAATGTAGGGACCTGAAGCGGTACGTGCACCTCATTGTTTATAGCAGCAATGTCCACAATAGCCAAACTGTGGAAACAGCCAAGATGTCCATCGACAGATGAATGGATAAAGAAGAGGTGGTATATATATACACAATGGACTATTACGCAGCCATCAAAAGGAATGAGATGCTGCCATGGACAACGACGTGGATGGAACTGGAGGGTCCGACGATTAGTGAAATAAGTCAATCAGAGAAAGACATGTATCATATGACCCCACTGATATGAGGGATTCTTAATCTCAGGAACAGAGTGAGGCTTGCTGGAGTGGTCGGGGGTGGGAGGGATGGGGTGGCTGGGTGATAGACATTGGGGAGGGTATGAGCTACGGTGAGCGCTGTGAATTGTGTAAGACTGTTGAATCACAGATCTGTACTTCTGAAACAACGCAACATATTTTAAGAATAAAGGAAAAGAAGGAGACAGCAGGAGTGGAAGAATGAATGGGAGTTAGTGAGAGGATGAGACGGACCAGGAGAGATGATGGGTTCTGAAAAAAAATCTGAGGTTTCTAGAGGGGAGGTGGGTCGGGGGATTGGTTAGCGTGGTGGTGGGTATTAAAGAGGGCACATTCTCCATGGATCACTGTGTGTTAGGAACAAACAATGAATCATGGGACACTACACCAAAACAAATGATGTACTCCATGGTGATTAACAAAGCAATAAAAAACAAAGACTGTAATAAGAGATGAAGAAGGACACTATATCCTACTTAGTGGGTCTATCCAACAAGAAGATCTCACAATTGTAAATATCTATGCCCCGAACATGGGAGCATCCAATTATATAAGGCAATTAAGAAGAAAAGCAAAGAAACACATTGACCACCATACAATCATAGTGGGGGACTTTAACACCCCCCTGACTGAAATGGCCAGATCATCTAAGCAAAAGATCAACAAGGAAATAAAGACTTTAAATGACACACTGGACCAAATGGACTTCACAGACATATTCAGAACGTTCCATCCCAATGCAACGGAATACACATTCTTCTCTAGTGCCCATGGAACATTCTCCAGAATGGATCACATCCTAGGTCACAAATCAGGTCTCAACCGGTACCCAAAGATTGGGATCATTCCCTGCACATTTTCAGACCACAATGTTTTGAAACTAGAACTCAATCACAAGAGGAGAGTCGGAAAGAACTCAAATACATGGAGGCTAAAGAGCATCCTACGAAAGAATGAATGGGTCAACCAGGAAATTAAAGAAGAATTTAAAAAGTTCATGGAAACCAATGAAAATGAAAACTCAACTGTCCAAAATCTTTGGGATACAGCCAAGGCAGTCCTGCGAGGAAAGTATATAGCAATACAAGCCTTTCTCAAGAAACAAGAAAGGTCTCAAATACACACCCAACCCTACACCTAAAGGAGCTGGAGAAAGAACGGCAAATAAAGCCTAAACCCAGCAGGAGAAGAGAAATCATGCAGTTCAGAGCAGAAATCAATGAAATAGAACCCAGAAGAACAGTAGAAGTGATCAACGGAACTAGGAGCTGGTACTTTGAAAGAATTCACAAGATTGATACACCCCTGTCCAGGCTGATCAAAAAGAAAAGAGAAATGACCCAAATCAACAAAATCATGAATGAAAGAGGAGAGATCACAAACAACACCAAAGAAATACAAACAATTATAAGAACGTAATCTGAGCAACCCTAGGGCAGCAAATTCCATAACCTGGAAGAAATGGGTGCATTCCTAGAGATGTGTCAACTAACAAAACTGACCCAGGAAGAAATAGAAAACATGAACAGTCCTATAACCACGAAGGCAATTGAAGTAGTCATCAAAAACCTCCCAAGAAACCAAAGCCCAGGGCCAGATGGTTTCCCAGGGGAATTCTATCAGACATTTAAAGAAGAATTAATACCTATTCTCCTGAAACTGTTCCAAACCATAGAAATGGAAGGAAAACTTCCAAACTCATTTATGAGGCCACCATTACCTTGATTCCAAAACCAGACAAAGATCCCATCAAAAAGGAGAATTAGAGACCAATATCCTTGATGAACATCGATGCAAAAATTCTCACCAAAATACTAGCCAAGAGGACCCAACAGTACATGAAAAGGAGTATTCACCATGACCAAGTGGGATTTATCCCTGGGCTGCAAGGCTGGTTCAACATCCGCAAATCAGTCAATGTGATCAAATACATTAACAAAAGAAAGAACGAGAATCATAGGATCCTCTCAATAGATGCAGAAAAAGCATTGGACAAAGTACAGCACACTTTCTGGATCAAAACTCTTCAGAGTATAGGGACAGCGGGTACATACCTCAATATCATAAAAGCCATCTACGAAAACCCTACAGCGAATATCATTCTCAATGGGGAAAAGCTGAGATCTTTTCCCCTAAGGTCAGGAACGCGGCAGGGATAGCCAATCTCACCACTGCTATTCAACATAGTATTAGAAGTCCTAGCCACAGCAATCAGACAACAAAAAGTAATCCAAGGCATCCAAATCGGCAGAGAGGAAGTCAAACTCTCACTCTTTGCAGATGATATGATACTTTATGTGGAAAACCCAAAAGACTCCACCCCAAAACTGCTAGAACTCACACAGCAATTCCGTCAAGTAGCAGGCTATAAAATCAATGCACAGGAATCAGTGGCATTCCTATACACCAACAACAAGACAGAAGAGAGACAAATCAAGGAGTCGATCCCATTCACAACTGCACCCAAAACCAGAAGAGACCTAGGAATATATTCATCCCAAGAGGCAAAGGATCTGTACCCAGAAAACTACAAAATACGCAGGAAAGAAATTGAAGAAGACACAAAGAAACGGAAAAACTTTCCATGCTCATGGATTGGGAGAACCAACATTGTGAAGAGGTCAATGCTACCTAGAGCAATCTACACATGCAATGCAATCCCCATCAAAATACCATCCACTTTTTTCCAGGAAATGGAACAAATACTCCTAAAATTTGAATGGAACCAGAAGAGACCCCGAATAGCCAGAGGAATATTGAGAAAGAAAAGCAAAGCTGGCGGCATCACAATTCTGGACTTCCAGCTCTATGACAAAGCTGTCATCATCAAGACAGTATGGTACTGGCACAAAAACAGACACATGGATCCATGGAACAGAATCGAGAGCCCAGAAATGGACCCTCAACTCTATGGTCAACTTATCTTTGACAGAGCAGGAAGGAATGTCCAATGGCAAAAAGAGAGTCTCTTCAACAACTGGTGTTGGGAGAATTGGACAGCCCCATGCAGAAGAATGACACTGGACCATTTCCTGACACCACACACAGAAGTAGACGCCAAATGGTTGAAAGACCTCAATGTGAGACAGGAGTCCATCAAAATCCTAAAGGAGAACACAGGTAGCAAGCTCTTCGACCTCAGCCGCAGCAACTTCTTCCTAGAAACATCACCAAAGGCACGGGAAGCCAGGGCAAAAATGAACTATTGGGATTTCATCAAGATAAAAAGCTTTGGCACAGCAAAAGAAACAGTCCACAAAACCAAAAGACAACCGACAGAATGGGAGAAATTATTTGCAAATGACCTATCAGATAAAGGGCTACTATCCAATATGTATAAAAACTTATCAAACTCAACACCCAAAGAACAAATAATCCAATCAAGAAATAGGCAGAAGACATGAACAGACATTTTTCCAAAGAAGACATCCAAATGGCCCACAGGCACATGAAAAAGTGCTCAACACGGCTCGGCATCAGGGAAATCCAAATCAAAACCTCAATGAGATACCACCTCACACCCGTCAGAATGGCTCAAATGAACAAGTCAGGGAACGACAGAGGTTGGCGGGGATGTGGAGAAAGGGGAACCCTCCTACACTGGTGGTGGGAATGCAAGCTGGTGCAACCCCTCTGGAAAAGTGTATGGAGGTTCCTCAAACAGTTATAATTAGAGCTACCATTCGATCCAGCAATTGCACTCCTGGGTATTTACCCCAAAGATACAAATGTAGGGACCCGAAGCGGTACGTGCACCCCATTGTTTATAGCGGCAATATCCACAATAGCCAAACGGTGGAAAGAGCCAAGATGTCCATCGACAGATGAATGGATAAAGAAGAGGTGGTATATATATACACAATGGACTATTACGCAGCCATCAAAAGGAATGAGGTGTTGCCATGGACAACGACGTGGATGGAACTGGAGGGTCCGACGATTAGTGAAATAAGTCAATCAGAGAAAGACATGTATCATATGACCTCACTGATATGAGGGATTCTTAATCTCAGGAACAGAGTGAGGCTTGCTGGAGTGGTCGGGGGGGGGATGGGGTGGCTGGGTGATAGACTTTGGGGAGGGTATGAGCTACGGTGAGCGCTGTGAATTGTGTAAGACTGTTGAATCACAGATCTGTACTTCTGAAACAAATAACGCAACATATTTTAAGAATAAAGGAAAACAAGGAGACAGCAGGAGAGGAAGAATGAAGGGGAGTTAGTGAGAGGGGGAGACGGACCAGGAGAGATGATGGATTCTGAAAAATAATCCGAGGTTTCTAGAGGGGAGGTGGGTCGGTGGATTGGTTTGACTGGTGATGGTTATTAAAGAGGGCACATTCTGCATGGAGCACTGTGTGTTAGGAACAAACAATGAATCATGGGACAGTACACCAAAACAAATGATGTAGTACATGGTGATTAACAAAGCAATAAAAAACAAAGACTGTAATAAGAGATGAAGAAGGACACTATATCCTACTTAAAGGGTCTATCCAACAAGAAGATCTCACAATTGTAAATATCTATGCCCCGAACATGGGAGCATCCAATTATATAAGGCAATTAAGAAGAAAAGCAAAGAAACACATTGACCACCATACAATCATAGTGGGGGACTTTAACACCCCCCTGACTGAAATGGCCAGATCATCTAAGCAAAAGATCAACAAGGAAATAAAGACTTTAAATGACACACTGGACCAAATGGACTTCACAGACATATTCAGAACGTTCCATCCCAATGCAACGGAATACACATTCTTCTCTAGTGCCCATGGAACATTCTCCAGAATGGATCACATCCTAGGTCACAAATCAGGTCTCAACCGGTACCCAAAGATTGGGATCATTCCCTGCACATTTTCAGACCACAATGCTTTGAAACTAGAACTCAATCACAAGAGGAAAGTGGGAAAGAACTCAAATACATGGAGGCTAAAGAGCATCCTACGAAAGAATGAATGGGTCAACCAGGAAATTAAAGAAGAATTTAAAAAGTTCATGGAAACCAATGAAAATGAAAACTCAACTGTCCAAAATCTTTGGGATACAGCCAAGGCAGTCCTGCGAGGAAAGTATATAGCAATACAAGCCTTTCTCAAGAAACAAGAAAGGTCTCAAATACACACCCAACCCTACACCTAAAGGAGCTGGAGAAAGAACGGCAAATAAAGCCTAAACCCAGCAGGAGAAGAGAAATCATGCAGTTCAGAGCAGAAATCATTGAAATAGAACCCAGAAGAACAGTAGAAGTGATCAACGGAACTAGGAGCTGGTACTTTGAAAGAATTCACAAGATTGATACACCCCTGTCCAGGCTGATCAAAAAGAAAAGAGAAATGACCCAAATCAACAAAATCATGAATGAAAGAGGAGAGATCACAAACAACACCAAAGAAATACAAACAATTATAAGAACGTAATCTGAGCAACCCTAGGGCAGCAAATTCCATAACCTGGAAGAAATGGGTGCATTCCTAGAGATGTGTCAACTAACAAAACTGACCCAGGAAGAAATAGAAAACATGAACAGTCCTATAACCACGAAGGCAATTGAAGTAGTCATCAAAAACCTCCCAAGAAACCAAAGCCCAGGGCCAGATGGTTTCCCAGGGGAATTCTATCAGACATTTAAAGAAGAATTAATACCTATTCTCCTGAAACTGTTCCAAACAATAGAAATGGAAGGAAAACTTCCAAACTCATTTATGAGGCCACCATTACCTTGATTCCAAAACCAGACAAAGATCCCATCAAAAAGGAGAATTAGAGACCAATATCCTTGATGAACATCGATGCAAAAATTCTCACCAAAACTCTAGCCAAGAGGACACAACAGTACATGAAAAGGAGTCTTCACCATGACCAAGTGGGATTTATCCCTGGGCTGCAAGGCTGGTTCAACATCCGCAAATCAGTCAACGTGATCAAATACATTAACAAAAGAAAGAACGAGAATCATATGATCCTCTCAATAGATGCAGAAAAAGCATTGGACAAAGTACAGCACCCTTTCTGGATCAAAACTCTTCAGAGTATAGGGACAGCGGGTACATACCTCAATATCATAAAAGCCATCTACGAAAACCCTACAGCGAATATCATTCTCAATGGGGAAAAGCTGAGATCTTTTCCCCTAAGGTCAGGAACGCGGCAGGGATAGCCATTCTCACCACTGCTATTCAACATAGTATTAGAAGTCCTAGCCACAGCAATCAGACAACAAAAAGTAATCCAAGGCATCCAAATCGGCAGAGAGGAAGTCAAACTCTCACTCTTTGCAGATGATATGATACTTTATGTGGAAAACCCAAAAGACTCCACCCCAAAACTGCTAGAACTCACACAGCAATTCCGTCAAGTAGCAGGCTATAAAATCAATGCACAGGAATCAGTGGCATTCCTATACACCAACAACAAGACAGAAGAGAGACAAATCAAGGAGTCGATCCCATTCACAACTGCACCCAAAACCAGAAGAGACCTAGGAATATATTCATCCCAAGAGGCAAAGGATCTGTACCCAGAAAACTACAAAATACGCAGGAAAGAAATTGAAGAAGACACAAAGAAACGGAAAAACTTTCCATGCTCATGGATTGGGAGAACCAACATTGTGAAGAGGTCAATGCTACCTAGAGCAATCTACACATGCAATGCAATCCCCATCAAAATACCATCCACTTTTTTCCAGGAAATGGAACAAATACTCCTAAAATTTGAATGGAACCAGAAGAGACCCCGAATAGCCAGAGGAATATTGAGAAAGAAAAGCAAAGCTGGCGGCATCACAATTCTGGACTTCCAGCTCTATGACAAAGCTGTCATCATCAAGACAGTATGGTACTGGCACAAAAACAGACACATGGATCCATGGAACAGAATCGAGAGCCCAGAAATGGACCCTCAACTCTATGGTCAACTTATCTTTGACAGAGCAGGAAGGAATGTCCAATGGCAAAAAGAGAGTCTCTTCAACAACTGGTGTTGGGAGAATTGGACAGCCCCATGCAGAAGAATGACACTGGACCATTTCCTGACACCACACACAGAAGTAGACGCCAAATGGTTGAAAGACCTCAATGTGAGACAGGAGTCCATCAAAATCCTAAAGGAGAACACAGGTAGCAAGCTCTTCGACCTCAGCCGCAGCAACTTCTTCCTAGAAACATCACCAAAGGCACGGGAAGCCAGGGCAAAAATGAACTATTGGGATTTCATCAAGATAAAAAGCTTTGGCACAGCAAAAGAAACAGTCCACAAAACCAAAAGACAACCGACAGAATGGGAGAAATTATTTGCAAATGACCTATCAGATAAAGGGCTACTATCCAATATGTATAAAAACTTATCAAACTCAACACCCAAAGAACAAATAATCCAATCAAGAAATAGGCAGAAGACATGAACAGACATTTTTCCAAAGAAGACATCCAAATGGCCCACAGGCACATGAAAAAGTGCTCAACACGGCTCGGCATCAGGGAAATCCAAATCAAAACCTCAATGAGATACCACCTCACACCCGTCAGAATGGCTCAAATGAACAAGTCAGGGAACGACAGAGGTTGGCGGGGATGTGGAGAAAGGGGAACCCTCCTACACTGGTGGTGGGAATGCAAGCTGGTGCAACCCCTCTGGAAAAGTGTATGGAGGTTCCTCAAACAGTTATAATTAGAGCTACCATTCGATCCAGCAATTGCACTCCTGGGTATTTACCCCAAATATACAAATGTAGGGACCCGAAGCGGTACGTGCACCCCATTGTTTATAGCAGCAATATCCACAATAGCCAAACGGTGGAAAGAGCCAAGATGTCCATCGACAGATGAATGGATAAAGAAGAGGTGGTATATATATACACAATGGACTATTACGCAGCCATCAAAAGGAATGAGGTGTTGCCATGGACAACGACGTGGATGGAACTGGAGGGTCCGACGATTAGTGAAATAAGTCAATCAGAGAAAGACATGTATCATATGACCTCACTGATATGAGGGATTCTTAATCTCAGGAACAGAGTGAGGCTTGCTGGAGTGGTCGGGGGGGGGATGGGGTGGCTGGGTGATAGACTTTGGGGAGGGTATGAGCTACGGTGAGCGCTGTGAATTGTGTAAGACTGTTGAATCACAGATCTGTACTTCTGAAACAAATAACGCAACATATTTTAAGAATAAAGGAAAACAAGGAGACAGCAGGAGAGGAAGAATGAAGGGGAGTTAGTGAGAGGGGGAGACGGACCAGGAGAGATGATGGATTCTGAAAAATAATCCGAGGTTTCTAGAGGGGAGGTGGGTCGGTGGATTGGTTTGACTGGTGATGGTTATTAAAGAGGGCACATTCTGCATGGAGCACTGTGTGTTAGGAACAAACAATGAATCATGGGACAGTACACCAAAACAAATGATGTAGTACATGGTGATTAACAAAGCAATAAAAAACAAAGACTGTAATAAGAGATGAAGAAGGACACTATATCCTACTTAAAGGGTCTATCCAACAAGAAGATCTCACAATTGTAAATATCTATGCCCCGAACATGGGAGCATCCAATTATATAAGGCAATTAAGAAGAAAAGCAAAGAAACACATTGACCACCATACAATCATAGTGGGGGACTTTAACACCCCCCTGACTGAAATGGCCAGATCATCTAAGCAAAAGATCAACAAGGAAATAAAGACTTTAAATGACACACTGGACCAAATGGACTTCACAGACATATTCAGAACGTTCCATCCCAATGCAACGGAATACACATTCTTCTCTAGTGCCCATGGAACATTCTCCAGAATGGATCACATCCTAGGTCACAAATCAGGTCTCAACCGGTACCCAAAGATTGGGATCATTCCCTGCACATTTTCAGACCACAATGCTTTGAAACTAGAACTCAATCACAAGAGGAAAGTGGGAAAGAACTCAAATACATGGAGGCTAAAGAGCATCCTACGAAAGAATGAATGGGTCAACCAGGAAATTAAAGAAGAATTTAAAAAGTTCATGGAAACCAATGAAAATGAAAACTCAACTGTCCAAAATCTTTGGGATACAGCCAAGGCAGTCCTGCGAGGAAAGTATATAGCAATACAAGCCTTTCTCAAGAAACAAGAAAGGTCTCAAATACACACCCAACCCTACACCTAAAGGAGCTGGAGAAAGAACGGCAAATAAAGCCTAAACCCAGCAGGAGAAGAGAAATCATGCAGTTCAGAGCAGAAATCATTGAAATAGAACCCAGAAGAACAGTAGAAGTGATCAACGGAACTAGGAGCTGGTACTTTGAAAGAATTCACAAGATTGATACACCCCTGTCCAGGCTGATCAAAAAGAAAAGAGAAATGACCCAAATCAACAAAATCATGAATGAAAGAGGAGAGATCACAAACAACACCAAAGAAATACAAACAATTATAAGAACGTAATCTGAGCAACCCTAGGGCAGCAAATTCCATAACCTGGAAGAAATGGGTGCATTCCTAGAGATGTGTCAACTAACAAAACTGACCCAGGAAGAAATAGAAAACATGAACAGTCCTATAACCACGAAGGCAATTGAAGTAGTCATCAAAAACCTCCCAAGAAACCAAAGCCCAGGGCCAGATGGTTTCCCAGGGGAATTCTATCAGACATTTAAAGAAGAATTAATACCTATTCTCCTGAAACTGTTCCAAACAATAGAAATGGAAGGAAAACTTCCAAACTCATTTATGAGGCCACCATTACCTTGATTCCAAAACCAGACAAAGATCCCATCAAAAAGGAGAATTAGAGACCAATATCCTTGATGAACATCGATGCAAAAATTCTCACCAAAACTCTAGCCAAGAGGACACAACAGTACATGAAAAGGAGTCTTCACCATGACCAAGTGGGATTTATCCCTGGGCTGCAAGGCTGGTTCAACATCCGCAAATCAGTCAACGTGATCAAATACATTAACAAAAGAAAGAACGAGAATCATATGATCCTCTCAATAGATGCAGAAAAAGCATTGGACAAAGTACAGCACCCTTTCTGGATCAAAACTCTTCAGAGTATAGGGACAGCGGGTACATACCTCAATATCATAAAAGCCATCTACGAAAACCCTACAGCGAATATCATTCTCAATGGGGAAAAGCTGAGATCTTTTCCCCTAAGGTCAGGAACGCGGCAGGGATAGCCAATCTCACCACTGCTATTCAACATAGTATTAGAAATCCTAGCCACAGCAATCAGACAACAAAAAGTAATCCAAGGCATCCAAATCGGCAGAGAGGAAGTCAAACTCTCACTCTTTGCAGATGATATGATACTTTATGTGGAAAACCCAAAAGACTCCACCCCAAAACTGCTAGAACTCACACAGCAATTCCGTCAAGTAGCAGGCTATAAAATCAATGCACAGGAATCAGTGGCATTCCTATACACCAACAACAAGACAGAAGAGAGACAAATCAAGGAGTCGATCCCATTCACAACTGCACCCAAAACCAGAAGAGACCTAGGAATATATTCATCCCAAGAGGCAAAGGATCTGTACCCAGAAAACTACAAAATACGCAGGAAAGAAATTGAAGAAGACACAAAGAAACGGAAAAACTTTCCATGCTCATGGATTGGGAGAACCAACATTGTGAAGAGGTCAATGCTACCTAGAGCAATCTACACATGCAATGCAATCCCCATCAAAATACCATCCACTTTTTTCCAGGAAATGGAACAAATACTCCTAAAATTTGAATGGAACCAGAAGAGACCCCGAATAGCCAGAGGAATATTGAGAAAGAAAAGCAAAGCTGGCGGCATCACAATTCTGGACTTCCAGCTCTATGACAAAGCTGTCATCATCAAGACAGTATGGTACTGGCACAAAAACAGACACATGGATCCATGGAACAGAATCGAGAGCCCAGAAATGGACCCTCAACTCTATGGTCAACTTATCTTTGACAGAGCAGGAAGGAATGTCCAATGGCAAAAAGAGAGTCTCTTCAACAACTGGTGTTGGGAGAATTGGACAGCCCCATGCAGAAGAATGACACTGGACCATTTCCTGACACCACACACAGAAGTAGACGCCAAATGGTTGAAAGACCTCAATGTGAGACAGGAGTCCATCAAAATCCTAAAGGAGAACACAGGTAGCAAGCTCTTCGACCTCAGCCGCAGCAACTTCTTCCTAGAAACATCACCAAAGGCACGGGAAGCCAGGGCAAAAATGAACTATTGGGATTTCATCAAGATAAAAAGCTTTGGCACAGCAAAAGAAACAGTCCACAAAACCAAAAGACAACCGACAGAATGGGAGAAATTATTTGCAAATGACCTATCAGATAAAGGGCTACTATCCAATATGTATAAAAACTTATCAAACTCAACACCCAAAGAACAAATAATCCAATCAAGAAATAGGCAGAAGACATGAACAGACATTTTTCCAAAGAAGACATCCAAATGGCCCACAGGCACATGAAAAAGTGCTCAACACGGCTCGGCATCAGGGAAATCCAAATCAAAACCTCAATGAGATACCACCTCACACCCGTCAGAATGGCTCAAATGAACAAGTCAGGGAACGACAGAGGTTGGCGGGGATGTGGAGAAAGGGGAACCCTCCTACACTGGTGGTGGGAATGCAAGCTGGTGCAACCCCTCTGGAAAAGTGTATGGAGGTTCCTCAAACAGTTATAATTAGAGCTACCATTCGATCCAGCAATTGCACTCCTGGGTATTTACCCCAAAGATACAAATGTAGGGACCCGAAGCGGTACGTGCACCCCATTGTTTATAGCAGCAATATCCACAATAGCCAAACGGTGGAAAGAGCCAAGATGTCCATCGACAGATGAATGGATAAAGAAGAGGTGGTATATATATACACAATGGACTATTACGCAGCCATCAAAAGGAATGAGGTGTTGCCATGGACAACGACGTGGATGGAACTGGAGGGTCCGACGATTAGTGAAATAAGTCAATCAGAGAAAGACATGTATCATATGACCTCACTGATATGAGGGATTCTTAATCTCAGGAACAGAGTGAGGCTTGCTGGAGTGGTCGGGGGGGGGATGGGGTGGCTGGGTGATAGACTTTGGGGAGGGTATGAGCTACGGTGAGCGCTGTGAATTGTGTAAGACTGTTGAATCACAGATCTGTACTTCTGAAACAAATAACGCAACATATTTTAAGAATAAAGGAAAACAAGGAGACAGCAGGAGAGGAAGAATGAAGGGGAGTTAGTGAGAGGGGGAGACGGACCAGGAGAGATGATGGATTCTGAAAAATAATCCGAGGTTTCTAGAGGGGAGGTGGGTCGGTGGATTGGTTTGACTGGTGATGGTTATTAAAGAGGGCACATTCTGCATGGAGCACTGTGTGTTAGGAACAAACAATGAATCATGGGACAGTACACCAAAACAAATGATGTAGTACATGGTGATTAACAAAGCAATAAAAAACAAAGACTGTAATAAGAGATGAAGAAGGACACTATATCCTACTTAAAGGGTCTATCCAACAAGAAGATCTCACAATTGTAAATATCTATGCCCCGAACATGGGAGCATCCAATTATATAAGGCAATTAAGAAGAAAAGCAAAGAAACACATTGACCACCATACAATCATAGTGGGGGACTTTAACACCCCCCTGACTGAAATGGCCAGATCATCTAAGCAAAAGATCAACAAGGAAATAAAGACTTTAAATGACACACTGGACCAAATGGACTTCACAGACATATTCAGAACGTTCCATCCCAATGCAACGGAATACACATTCTTCTCTAGTGCCCATGGAACATTCTCCAGAATGGATCACATCCTAGGTCACAAATCAGGTCTCAACCGGTACCCAAAGATTGGGATCATTCCCTGCACATTTTCAGACCACAATGCTTTGAAACTAGAACTCAATCACAAGAGGAAAGTGGGAAAGAACTCAAATACATGGAGGCTAAAGAGCATCCTACGAAAGAATGAATGGGTCAACCAGGAAATTAAAGAAGAATTTAAAAAGTTCATGGAAACCAATGAAAATGAAAACTCAACTGTCCAAAATCTTTGGGATACAGCCAAGGCAGTCCTGCGAGGAAAGTATATAGCAATACAAGCCTTTCTCAAGAAACAAGAAAGGTCTCAAATACACACCCAACCCTACACCTAAAGGAGCTGGAGAAAGAACGGCAAATAAAGCCTAAACCCAGCAGGAGAAGAGAAATCATGCAGTTCAGAGCAGAAATCATTGAAATAGAACCCAGAAGAACAGTAGAAGTGATCAACGGAACTAGGAGCTGGTACTTTGAAAGAATTCACAAGATTGATACACCCCTGTCCAGGCTGATCAAAAAGAAAAGAGAAATGACCCAAATCAACAAAATCATGAATGAAAGAGGAGAGATCACAAACAACACCAAAGAAATACAAACAATTATAAGAACGTAATCTGAGCAACCCTAGGGCAGCAAATTCCATAACCTGGAAGAAATGGGTGCATTCCTAGAGATGTGTCAACTAACAAAACTGACCCAGGAAGAAATAGAAAACATGAACAGTCCTATAACCACGAAGGCAATTGAAGTAGTCATCAAAAACCTCCCAAGAAACCAAAGCCCAGGGCCAGATGGTTTCCCAGGGGAATTCTATCAGACATTTAAAGAAGAATTAATACCTATTCTCCTGAAACTGTTCCAAACAATAGAAATGGAAGGAAAACTTCCAAACTCATTTATGAGGCCACCATTACCTTGATTCCAAAACCAGACAAAGATCCCATCAAAAAGGAGAATTAGAGACCAATATCCTTGATGAACATCGATGCAAAAATTCTCACCAAAACTCTAGCCAAGAGGACACAACAGTACATGAAAAGGAGTCTTCACCATGACCAAGTGGGATTTATCCCTGGGCTGCAAGGCTGGTTCAACATCCGCAAATCAGTCAACGTGATCAAATACATTAACAAAAGAAAGAACGAGAATCATATGATCCTCTCAATAGATGCAGAAAAAGCATTGGACAAAGTACAGCACCCTTTCTGGATCAAAACTCTTCAGAGTATAGGGACAGCGGGTACATACCTCAATATCATAAAAGCCATCTACGAAAACCCTACAGCGAATATCATTCTCAATGGGGAAAAGCTGAGATCTTTTCCCCTAAGGTCAGGAACGCGGCAGGGATAGCCAATCTCACCACTGCTATTCAACATAGTATTAGAAATCCTAGCCACAGCAATCAGACAACAAAAAGTAATCCAAGGCATCCAAATCGGCAGAGAGGAAGTCAAACTCTCACTCTTTGCAGATGATATGATACTTTATGTGGAAAACCCAAAAGACTCCACCCCAAAACTGCTAGAACTCACACAGCAATTCCGTCAAGTAGCAGGCTATAAAATCAATGCACAGGAATCAGTGGCATTCCTATACACCAACAACAAGACAGAAGAGAGACAAATCAAGGAGTCGATCCCATTCACAACTGCACCCAAAACCAGAAGAGACCTAGGAATATATTCATCCCAAGAGGCAAAGGATCTGTACCCAGAAAACTACAAAATACGCAGGAAAGAAATTGAAGAAGACACAAAGAAACGGAAAAACTTTCCATGCTCATGGATTGGGAGAACCAACATTGTGAAGAGGTCAATGCTACCTAGAGCAATCTACACATGCAATGCAATCCCCATCAAAATACCATCCACTTTTTTCCAGGAAATGGAACAAATACTCCTAAAATTTGAATGGAACCAGAAGAGACCCCGAATAGCCAGAGGAATATTGAGAAAGAAAAGCAAAGCTGGCGGCATCACAATTCTGGACTTCCAGCTCTATGACAAAGCTGTCATCATCAAGACAGTATGGTACTGGCACAAAAACAGACACATGGATCCATGGAACAGAATCGAGAGCCCAGAAATGGACCCTCAACTCTATGGTCAACTTATCTTTGACAGAGCAGGAAGGAATGTCCAATGGCAAAAAGAGAGTCTCTTCAACAACTGGTGTTGGGAGAATTGGACAGCCCCATGCAGAAGAATGACACTGGACCATTTCCTGACACCACACACAGAAGTAGACGCCATATGGTTGAAAGACCTCAATGTGAGACAGGAGTCCATCAAAATCCTAAAGGAGAACACAGGTAGCAAGCTCTTCGACCTCAGCCGCAGCAACTTCTTCCTAGAAACATCACCAAAGGCACGGGAAGCCAGGGCAAAAATGAACTATTGGGATTTCATCAAGATAAAAAGCTTTGGCACAGCAAAAGAAACAGTCCACAAAACCAAAAGACAACCGACAGAATGGGAGAAATTATTTGCAAATGACCTATCAGATAAAGGGCTACTATCCAATATGTATAAAAACTTATCAAACTCAACACCCAAAGAACAAATAATCCAATCAAGAAATAGGCAGAAGACATGAACAGACATTTTTCCAAAGAAGACATCCAAATGGCCCACAGGCACATGAAAAAGTGCTCAACACGGCTCGGCATCAGGGAAATCCAAATCAAAACCTCAATGAGATACCACCTCACACCCGTCAGAATGGCTCAAATGAACAAGTCAGGGAACGACAGAGGTTGGCGGGGATGTGGAGAAAGGGGAACCCTCCTACACTGGTGGTGGGAATGCAAGCTGGTGCAACCCCTCTGGAAAAGTGTATGGAGGTTCCTCAAACAGTTATAATTAGAGCTACCATTCGATCCAGCAATTGCACTCCTGGGTATTTACCCCAAAGATACAAATGTAGGGACCCGAAGCGGTACGTGCACCCCATTGTTTATAGCAGCAATATCCATAATAGCCAAACGGTGGAAAGAGCCAAGATGTCCATCGAGAGATGAATGGATAAAGAAGAGGTGGTATATATATACACAATGGACTATTACGCAGCCATCAAAAGGAATGAGGTGTTGCCATGGACAACGACGTGGATGGAACTGGAGGGTCCGACGATTAGTGAAATAAGTCAATCAGAGAAAGACATGTATCATATGACCTCACTGATATGAGGGATTCTTAATCTCAGGAACAGAGTGAGGCTTGCTGGAGTGGTCGGGGGGGGGATGGGGTGGCTGGGTGATAGACTTTGGGGAGGGTATGAGCTACGGTGAGCGCTGTGAATTGTGTAAGACTGTTGAATAACAGATCTGTACTTCTGAAACAAATAACGCAACATATTTTAAGAATAAAGGAAAACAAGGAGACAGCAGGAGAGGAAGAATGAAGGGGAGTTAGTGAGAGGGGGAGACGGACCAGGAGAGATGATGGATTCTGAAAAATAATCCGAGGTTTCTAGAGGGGAGGTGGGTCGGTGGATTGGTTTGACTGGTGATGGTTATTAAAGAGGGCACATTCTGCATGGAGCACTGTGTGTTAGGAACAAACAATGAATCATGGGACAGTACACCAAAACAAATGATGTAGTACATGGTGATTAACAAAGCAATAAAAAACAAAGACTGTAATAAGAGATGAAGAAGGACACTATATCCTACTTAAAGGGTCTATCCAACAAGAAGATCTCACAATTGTAAATATCTATGCCCCGAACATGGGAGCATCCAATTATATAAGGCAATTAAGAAGAAAAGCAAAGAAACACATTGACCACCATACAATCATAGTGGGGGACTTTAACACCCCCCTGACTGAAATGGCCAGATCATCTAAGCAAAAGATCAACAAGGAAATAAAGACTTTAAATGACACACTGGACAAAATGGACTTCACAGACATATTCAGAACGTTCCATCCCAATGCAACGGAATACACATTCTTCTCTAGTGCCCATGGAACATTCTCCAGAATGGATCACATCCTAGGTCACAAATCAGGTCTCAACCGGTACCCAAAGATTGGGATCATTCCCTGCACATTTTCAGACCACAATGCTTTGAAACTAGAACTCAATCACAAGAGGAAAGTGGGAAAGAACTCAAATACATGGAGGCTAAAGAGCATCCTACGAAAGAATGAATGGGTCAACCAGGAAATTAAAGAAGAATTTAAAAAGTTCAGGGAAACCAATGAAAATGAAAACTCAACTGTCCAAAATCTTTGGGATACAGCCAAGGCAGTCCTGCGAGGAAAGTATATAGCAATACAAGCCTTTCTCAAGAAACAAGAAAGGTCTCAAATACACACCCAACCCTACACCTAAAGGAGCTGGAGAAAGAACGGCAAATAAAGCCTAAACCCAGCAGGAGAAGAGAAATCATGCAGTTCAGAGCAGAAATCAATGAAATAGAACCCAGAAGAACAGTAGAAGTGATCAACGGAACTAGGAGCTGGTACTTTGAAAGAATTCACAAGATTGATACACCCCTGTCCAGGCTGATCAAAAAGAAAAGAGAAATGACCCAAATCAACAAAATCACGAATGAAAGAGGAGAGATCACAAACAACACCAAAGAAATACAAACAATTATAAGAACGTAATCTGAGCAACCCTAGGGCAGCAAATTCCATAACCTGGAAGAAATGGGTGCATTCCTAGAGATGTGTCAACTAACAAAACTGACCCAGGAAGAAATAGAAAACATGAACAGTCCTATAACCACGAAGGCAATTGAAGTAGTCATCAAAAACCTCCCAAGAAACCAAAGCCCAGGGCCAGATGGTTTCCCAGGGGAATTCTATCAGACATTTAAAGAAGAATTAATACCTATTCTCCTGAAACTGTTCCAAACAATAGAAATGGAAGGAAAACTTCCAAACTCATTTATGAAGCCACCATTACCTTGATTCCAAAACCAGACAAAGATCCCATCAAAAAGGAGAATTAGAGACCAATATCCTTGATGAACATCGATGCAAAAATTCTCACCAAAACTCTAGCCAAGAGGACACAACAGTACATGAAAAGGAGTCTTCACCATGACCAAGTGGGATTTATCCCTGGGCTGCAAGGCTGGTTCAACATCCGCAAATCAGTCAACGTGATCAAATACATTAACAAAAGAAAGAACGAGAATCATATGATCCTCTCAATAGATGCAGAAAAAGCATTGGACAAAGTACAGCACCCTTTCTGGATCAAAACTCTTCAGAGTATAGGGACAGCGGGTACATACCTCAATATCATAAAAGCCATCTACGAAAACCCTACAGCGAATATCATTCTCAATGGGGAAAAGCTGAGATCTTTTCCCCTAAGGTCAGGAACGCGGCAGGGATAGCCAATCTCACCACTGCTATTCAACATAGTATTAGAAGTCCTAGCCACAGCAATCAGACAACAAAAAGTAATCCAAGGCATCCAAATCGGCAGAGAGGAAGTCAAACTCTCACTCTTTGCAGATGATATGATACTTTATGTGGAAAACCCAAAAGACTCCACCCCAAAACTGCTAGAACTCACACAGCAATTCCGTCAAGTAGCAGGCTATAAAATCAATGCACAGGAATCAGTGGCATTCCTATACACCAACAACAAGACAGAAGAGAGACAAATCAAGGAGTCGATCCCATTCACAACTGCACCCAAAACCAGAAGAGACCTAGGAATATATTCATCCCAAGAGGCAAAGGATCTGTACCCAGAAAACTACAAAATACGCAGGAAAGAAATTGAAGAAGACACAAAGAAACGGAAAAACTTTCCATGCTCATGGATTGGGAGAACCAACATTGTGAAGAGGTCAATGCTACCTAGAGCAATCTACACATGCAAAGCAATCCCCATCAAAATACCATCCACTTTTTTCCAGGAAATGGAACAAATACTCCTAAAATTTGAATGGAACCAGAAGAGACCCCGAATAGCCAGAGGAATATTGAGAAAGAAAAGCAAAGCTGGCGGCATCACAATTCTGGACTTCCAGCTCTATGACAAAGCTGTCATCATCAAGACAGTATGGTACTGGCACAAAAACAGACACATGGATCCATGGAACAGAATCGAGAGCCCAGAAATGGACCCTCAACTCTATGGTCAACTTATCTTTGACAGAGCAGGAAGGAATGTCCAATGGCAAAAAGAGAGTCTCTTCAACAACTGGTGTTGGGAGAATTGGACAGCCCCATGCAGAAGAATGACACTGGACCATTTCCTGACACCACACACAGAAGTAGACGCCAAATGGTTGAAAGACCTCAATGTGAGACAGGAGTCCATCAAAATCCTAAAGGAGAACACAGGTAGCAAGCTCTTCGACCTCAGCCGCAGCAACTTCTTCCTAGAAACATCACCAAAGGCACGGGAAGCCAGGGCAAAAATGAACTATTGGGATTTCATCAAGATAAAAAGCTTTGGCACAGCAAAAGAAACAGTCCACAAAACCAAAAGACAACCGACAGAATGGGAGAAATTATTTGCAAATGACCTATCAGATAAAGGGCTACTACCCAATATGTATAAAAACTTATCAAACTCAACACCCAAAGAACAAATAATCCAATCAAGAAATAGGCAGAAGACATGAACAGACATTTTTCCAAAGAAGACATCCAAATGGCCCACAGGCACATGAAAAAGTGCTCAACACGGCTTGGCATCAGAGAAATCCAAATGAAAACCTCAATGAGATACCACCTCACACCCGTCAGAATGGCTCAAATGAACAAGTCAGGGAACGACAGAGTTTGGCGGGGATGTGGAGATAGGGGAACCCGCCGACACTGGTGGTGGGAATGCAAGCTGCTGCAACCCCTCTGGAAAACAGTATGGAGGTTCCTCACACAGTTGAAATTAGAGCTACCATTCGATCCAACATTTGCACTCCTGGGTATTTACCCCAAAGATACAAATGTAGGGACCCGAAGCGGTACGTGCACCCCATTGTTTATAGCAGCAATGTCCACAATAGCCAAACTGTGGAAACAGCCAAGATGTCCATCGACAGATGAATGGATAAAGAAGAGGTGGTATATATATACACAATGGACTATTACGCAGCCATCAAAAGGAATGAGATGTTGCCATGGACAACGACGTGGATGGAACTGGAGGGTCCGACGATTAGTGAAATAAGTCAATCAGAGAAAGACATGTATCATATGACCCCACTGATATGAGGGATTCTTAATCTCAGGAACAGAGTGAGGCTTGCTGGAGTGGTCGGGGGTGGGAGGGATGGGGTGGCTGGGTGATAGACATTGGGGAGGGTATGAGCTACGGTGAGCGCTGTGAATTGTGTAAGACTGTTGAATCACAGATCTGTACTTCTGAAACAACGCAACATATTTTAAGAATAAAGGAAAAGAAGGAGACAGCAGGAGTGGAAGAATGAAGGGGAGTTAGTGAGAGGATGAGACGGACCAGGAGAGATGATGGGTTCTGAAAAAAAATCTGAGGTTTCTAGAGGGGAGGTGGGTCGGGGGATTGGTTAGCCTGGTGGTGGGTATTAAAGAGGGCACATTCTCCATGGAGCACTGTGTGTTAGGAACAAACAATGAATCATGTGACACTACACCAAAACAAATGATGTACTCCATGGTGATTAACAAAGCAATAAAAAACAAAGACTGTAATAAGAGATGAAGAAGGACACTATATCCTACTTAAAGGGTCTATCCAACAAGAAGATCTCACAATTGTAAATATCTATGCCCCGAACATGGGAGCATCCAATTATATAAGGCAATTAAGAAGAAAAGCAAAAAACACATTGACCACCATACAATCATAGTGGGGGACTTTAACACCCCCCCTGACTGAAATGGCCAGATCATCTAAGCAAAAGATCAACAAGGAAATAAAGACTTTAAATGACACACTGGACAAAATGGACTTCACAGACATATTCAGAACGTTCCATCCCAATGCAACGGAATACACATTCTTCTCTAGTGCCCATGGAACATTCTCCAGAATGGATCACATCCTAGGTCACAAATCAGGTCTCAACCGGTACCCAAAGATTGGGATCATTCCCTGCACATTTTCAGACCACAATGCTTTGAAACTAGAACTCAATCACAAGAGGAGAGTCGGAAAGAACTCAAATACATGGAGGCTAAAGAGCATCCTACGAAAGAATGAATGGGTCAACCAGGAAATTAAAGAAGAATTTAAAAAGTTCATGGAAACCAATGAAAATGAAAACTCAACTGTCCAAAATCTTTGGGATACAGCCAAGGCAGTCCTGCGAGGAAAGTATATAGCAATACAAGCCTTTCTCAAGAAACAAGAAAGGTCTCAAATACACACCCAACCCTACACCTAAAGGAGCTGGAGAAAGAACGGCAAATAAAGCCTAAACCCAGCAGGAGAAGAGAAATCATGCAGTTCAGAGCAGAAATCAATGAAATAGAACCCAGAAGAACAGTAGAAGTGATCAACGGAACTAGGAGCTGGTACTTTGAAAGAATTCACAAGATTGATACACCCCTGTCCAGGCTGATCAAAAAGAAAAGAGAAATGACCCAAATCAACAAAATCACGAATGAAAGAGGAGAGATCACAAACAACACCAAAGAAATACAAACAATTATAAGAACGTAATCTGAGCAACCCTAGGGCAGCAAATTCCATAACCTGGAAGAAATGGGTGCATTCCTAGAGATGTGTCAACTAACAAAACTGACCCAGGAAGAAATAGAAAACATGAACAGTCCTATAACCACGAAGGCAATTGAAGTAGTCATCAAAAACCTCCCAAGAAACCAAAGCCCAGGGCCAGATGGTTTCCCAGGGGAATTCTATCAGACATTTAAAGAAGAATTAATACCTATTCTCCTGAAACTGTTCCAAACAATAGAAATGGAAGGAAAACTTCCAAACTCATTTATGAGGCCACCATTACCTTGATTCCAAAACCAGACAAAGATCCCATCAAAAAGGAGAATTAGAGACCAATATCCTTGATGAACATCGATGCAAAAATTCTCACCAAAATACTAGCCAAGAGGACACAACAGTACATGAAAAGGAGTCTTCACCATGACCAAGTGGGATTTATCCCTGGGCTGCAAGGCTGGTTCAACATCCGCAAATCAGTCAACGTGATCAAATACATTAACAAAAGAAAGAACGAGAATCATATGATCCTCCCAAGAGATGCAGAAAAAGCATTGGACAAAGTACAGCACTCTTTCTGGATCAAAACTCTTCAGAGTATAGGGACAGCGGGTACATACCTCAATATCATAAAAGCCATCTACGAAATCCCTACAGCGAATATCATTCTCAATGGGGAAAAGCTGAGATCTTTTCCCCTAAGGTCAGCAACGCGGCAGGGATAGCCACTCTCACCACTGCTATTCAACATAGTATTAGAAGTCCTAGCCACGGCAATCAGACAGCAAAAAGTAATCCAAGGCATCCAAATCGGCCGAGAGGAAGTCAAACTCTCACTCTTTGCAGATGATATGATACTTTATGTGGAAAACCCAAAAGACTCCACCCCAAAACTGCTAGAACTCACACAGCAATTCCGTCAAGTAGCAGGCTATAAAATCAATGCCCAGGAATCAGTGGCATTCCTATACACCAACAACAAGACAGAAGAGAGACAAATCAAGGAGTCGATCCCATTCACAACTGCACCCAAAACCAGAAGAGACCTACGAATATATTGAACCCAAGAGGCAAAGGATCTGTACTCAGAAAACTGCAAAATACGCAGGAAAGAAATTGAAGAAGACACAAAGAAACGGAAAAACGTTCCATGCTCATGGTTTGGGAGAACCAACATTGTGAAGAGGTCAATGCTACCTAGAGCAATCTACACATGCAATGCAATCCCCATCAAAATAGCATCCACTTTTTTCCACGAAATGGAACAAATAATCCTAAAATTTGAATGGAACGTGAAGAGACCCCGAGGAGCCAGAGGAATATTGAGAAAGAAAAGCAAAGCTGGCGGCATCACAATTCTGGACTTCCAGCTCTATGACAAAGCTGTCATCATCAAGACAGTATGGTACTGGCACAAAAACAGACACATGGATCCATGGAACAGAATCGAGAGCCCAGAAATGGACCCTCAACTCTATGGTCAACTTATCTTTGACAGAGCAGGAAGGAATGTCCAATGGCAAAAAGAGAGTCTCTTCAACAACTGGTGTTGGGAGAATTGGACAGCCCCATGCAGAAGAATGACACTGGACCATTTCCTGACACCACACACAGAAGTAGACGCCAAATGGTTGAAAGACCTCAATGTGAGACAGGAGTCCATCAAAATCCTAAAGGAGAACACAGGTAGCAAGCTCTTCGACCTCAGCCGCAGCAACTTCTTCCTAGAAACATCACCAAAGGCACGGGAAGCCAGGGCAAAAATGAACTATTGGGATTTCATCAAGATAAAAAGCTTTGGCACAGCAAAAGAAACAGTCCACAAAACCAAAAGACAACCGACAGAATGGGAGAAATTATTTGCAAATGACCTATCAGATAAAGGGCTACTATCCAATATGTATAAAAACTTATCAAACTCAACACCCAAAGAACAAATAATCCAATCAAGAAATAGGCAGAAGACATGAACAGACATTTTTCCAAAGAAGACATCCAAATGGCCCACAGGCACATGAAAAAGTGCTCAACACGGCTCGGCATCAGGGAAATCCAAATCAAAACCTCAATGAGATACCACCTCACACCCGTCAGAATGGCTCAAATGAACAAGTCAGGGAACGACAGAGGTTGGCGGGGATGTGGAGAAAGGGGAACCCTCCTACACTGGTGGTGGGAATGAAAGCTGGTGCAACCCCTCTGGAAAAGTGTATGGAGGTTCCTCAAACAGTTATAATTAGAGCTACCATTCGATCCAGCAATTGCACTCCTGGGTATTTACCCCAAAGATACAAATGTAGGGACCCGAAGCGGTACGTGCACCCCATTGTTTATAGCAGCAATATCCACAATAGCCAAACGGTGGAAAGAGCCAAGATGTCCATCGACAGATGAATGGATAAAGAAGAGGTGGTATATATATACACAATGGACTATTACGCAGCCATCAAAAGGAATGAGGTGTTGCCATGGACAACGACGTGGATGGAACTGGAGGGTCCGACGATTAGTGAAATGAGTCAATCAGAGAAAGACATGTATCATATGACCTCACTGATATGAGGGATTCTTAATCTCAGGAACAGAGTGAGGCTTGCTGGAGTGGTCGGGGGGGGGGATGGGGTGGCTGGGTGATAGACTTTGGGGAGGGTATGAGCTACGGTGAGCGCTGTGAATTGTGTAAGACTGTTGAATCACAGATCTGTACTTCTGAAACAAATAACGCAACATATTTTAAGAATAAAGGAAAACAAGGAGACAGCAGGAGAGGAAGAATGAAGGGGAGTTAGTGAGAGGGGGAGACGGACCAGGAGAGATGATGGATTCTGAAAAAAAATCCGAGGTTTCTAGAGGGGAGGTGGGTCGGTGGATTGGTTTGACTGGTGATGGTTATTAAAGAGGGCACATTCTGCATGGAGCACTGTGTGTTAGGAACAAACAATGAATCATGGGACAGTACACCAAAACAAATGATGTAGTACATGGTGATTAACAAAGCAATAAAAAACAAAGACTGTAATAAGAGATGAAGAAGGACACTATATCCTACTTAAAGGGTCTATCCAACAAGAAGATCTCACAATTGTAAATATCTATGCCCCGAACATGGGAGCATCCAATTATATAAGGCAATTAAGAAGAAAAGCAAAGAAACACATTGACCACCATACAATCATAGTGGGGGACTTTAACACCCCCCTGACTGAAATGGCCAGATCATCTAAGCAAAAGATCAACAAGGAAAGAAAGACTTTAAATGACACACTGGAACAAATGGACTTCACAGACATATTCAGAACGTTCCATCCCAATGCAACGGAATACACATTCTTCTCTAGTGCCCATGGAACATTCTCCAGAATGGATCACATCCTAGGTCACAAATCAGGTCTCAACCGGTACCCAAAGATTGGGATCATTCCCTGCACATTTTCAGACCACAATGCTTTGAAACTAGAACTCAATCACAAGAGGAAAGTGGGAAAGAACTCAAATACATGGAGGCTAAAGAGCATCCTACGAAAGAATGAATGGGTCAACCAGGAAATTAAAGAAGAATTTAAAAAGTTCATGGAAACCAATGAAAATGAAAACTCAACTGTCCAAAATCTTTGGGATACAGCCAAGGCAGTCCTGCGAGGAAAGTATATAGCAATACAAGCCTTTCTCAAGAAACAAGAAAGGTCTCAAATACACACCCAACCCTACACCTAAAGGAGCTGGAGAAAGAACGGCAAATAAAGCCTAAACCCAGCAGGAGAAGAGAAATCATGCAGTTCAGAGCAGAAATCAATGAAATAGAACCCAGAAGAACAGTAGAAGTGATCAACGGAACTAGGAGCTGGTACTTTGAAAGAATTCACAAGATTGATACACCCCTGTCCAGGCTGATCAAAAAGAAAAGAGAAATGACCCAAATCAACAAAATCATGAATGAAAGAGGAGAGATCACAAACAACACCAAAGAAATACAAACAATTATAAGAACGTAATCTGAGCAACCCTAGGGCAGCAAATTCCATAACCTGGAAGAAATGGGTGCATTCCTAGAGATGTGTCAACTAACAAAACTGACCCAGGAAGAAATAGAAAACATGAACAGTCCTATAACCACGAAGGCAATTGAAGTAGTCATCAAAAACCTCCCAAGAAACCAAAGCCCAGGGCCAGATGGTTTCCCAGGGGATTTCTATCAGACATTTAAAGAAGAATTAATACCTATTCTCCTGAAACTGTTCCAAACAATAGAAATGGAAGGAAAACTTCCAAACTCATTTATGAGGCCACCATTACCTTGATTCCAAAACCAGACAAAGATCCCATCAAAAAGGAGAATTAGAGACCAATATCCTTGATGAACATCGATGCAAAAATTCTCACCAAAATACTAGCCAAGAGGACCCAACAGTACATGAAAAGGAGTATTCACCATGATCAAGTGGGATTTATCCCTGGGCTGCAAGGCTGGTTCAACATCCGCAAATCAGTCAACGTGATCAAATACATTAACAAAATAAAGAACGAGAATCATATGATCCTCTCAATAGATGCAGAAAAAGCATTGGACAAACTACAGCACCCTTTCTGGATCAAACCTCTTCAGAGTATAGGGACAGCGGGTACATACCTCAATATCATAAAAGCCATCTACGAAAACCGTACAGCGAATATCATTCTCAATAGTGAAAAGCTGAGATCTTTTCCCCTAAGGTCAGGAACGCGGCAGGGATAGCCACTCTCACCACTGCTATTCAACATAGTATTAGAACTCCTAGCCACAGCAATCAGACAACAAAAAGTAATCCAAGGCATCCAAATCGGCAGAGAGGAAGTCAAACTCTCACTCTTGGCAGATGATATGATACTTTATGTGGAAAACCCAAACGACTCCACCCCAAAACTGCTAGAACTCACACAGCAATTCCGTCAAGTAGCAGGCTATAAAATCAATGCACAGGAATCAGTGGCATTCGTATACACCAACAACAAGACAGAAGAGAGACAAATCAAGGAGTCGATCCCATTCACAACTGCACCCAAAACCAGAAGAGACCTAGGAATATATTCATCCCAAGAGGCAAAGGATCTGTACTCAGAAAACTACAAAATACGCAGGAAAGCAATTGAAGAAGACACAAAGAAACGGAAAAACGTTCCATGCTCATGGATTGGGAGAACCAACATTGTGAAGAGGTCAATGCTATCTAGAGCAATCTACACACGCAATGCAATCCCCATCAAAATACCATCCACTTTTTTCCAGGAAATGGAACAAATACTCCTAAAATTTGAATGGAACCAGAAGAGACCCCGAATAGCCAGAGGAATATTGAGAAAGAAAAGCAAAGCTGGCGGCATCACAGTTCTGGACTTCCAGCTCTATGACAAAGCTGTCATCATCAAGACAGTATGGTACTGGCACAAAAACAGACACATGGATCCATGGAACAGAATCGAGAGCCCAGAAATGGACCCTCAACTCTATGGTCAACTTATCTTTGACAGAGCAGGAAGGAATGTCCAATGGCAAAAAGAGAGTCTCTTCAACAACTGGTGTTGGGAGAATTGGACAGCCCCATGCAGAAGAATGACAGTGGACCATTTCCTGACACCACACACAAAAGTAGACTCCAAATGGTTGAAAGACCTCAATGTGAGACAGGAGTCCATTAAAATCCTAAAGGAGAACACAGGTAGCAAGCACTTCGACCTCAGCCGCAGCAACTTCTTCCTAGAAACATCACCAAAGGCACGGGAAGCCAGGGCAAAAATGAACTATTGGGATTTCATCAAGATAAAAAGCTTTGGCACAGCAAAAGAAACAGTCCACAAAACCAAAAGACAACCGACAGAATGGGAGAAATTATTTGCAAATGACCTATCAGATAAAGGGCTACTACCCAATATGTATAAAAACTTATCAAACTCAACACCCAAAGAACAAATAATCCAATCAAGAAATAGGCAGAAGACATGAACAGACATTTTTCCAAAGAAGACATCCAAATGGCCCACAGGCACATGAAAAAGTGCTCAACACGGCTTGGCATCAGAGAAATCCAAATGAAAACCTCAATGAGATACCACCTCACACCCGTCAGAATGGCTCAAATGAACAATTCAGGGAACGACAGAGTTTGGCGGGGATGTGGAGATAGGGGAACCCGCCGACACTGGTGGTGGGAATGCAAGCTGCTGCAACCCCTCTGGAAAACAGTATGGAGGTTCCTCACACAGTTGAAATTAGAGCTACCATTCGATCCAACATTTGCACTCCTGGGTATTTACCCCAAAGATACAAATGTAGGGACCCGAAGCGGTACGTGCACCCCATTGTTTATAGCAGCAATGTCCACAATAGCCAAACTGTGGAAACAGCCAAGATGTCCATCGACAGATGAATGGATAAAGAAGAGGTGGTATATATATACACAATGGACTATTACGCAGCCATCAAAAGGAATGAGATGTTGCCATGGACAACGACGTGGATGGAACTGGAGGGTCCGACGATTAGTGAAATAAGTCAATCAGAGAAAGACATGTATCATATGACCCCACTGATATGAGGGATTCTTAATCTCAGGAACAGAGTGAGGCTTGCTGGAGTGGTCGGGGGTGGGAGGGATGGGGTGGCTGGGTGATAGACATTGGGGAGGGTATGAGCTACGGTGAGCGCTGTGAATTGTGTAAGACTGTTGAATCACAGATCTGTACTTCTGAAACAACGCAACATATTTTAAGAATAAAGGAAAAGAAGGAGACAGCAGGAGTGGAAGAATGAAGGGGAGTTAGTGAGAGGATGAGACGGACCAGGAGAGATGATGGGTTCTGAAAAAAAATCTGAGGTTTCTAGAGGGGAGGTGGGTCGGGGGATTGGTTAGCCTGGTGGTGGGTATTAAAGAGGGCACATTCTCCATGGAGCACTGTGTGTTAGGAACAAACAATGAATCATGGGACACTACACCAAAACAAATGATGTACTCCATGGTGATTAACAAAGCAATAAAAAACAAAGACTGTAATAAGAGATGAAGAAGGACACTATATCCTACTTAATGGGTCTATCCAACAAGAAGATCTCACAATTGTAAATATCTATGCCCCGAACATGGGAGCATCCAATTATATAAGGCAATTAAGAAGAAAAGCAAAGAAACACATTGACCACCATACAATCATAGTGGGGGACATTAACACCCCCCTGACTGAAATGGCCAGATCATCTAAGCAAAAGATCAACAAGGAAATAAAGACTTTAAATGACACACTGGACCAAATGGACTTCACAGACATATTCAGAACGTTCCATCCCAATGCAACGGAATACACATTCTTCTCTAGTGCCCATGGAACATTCTCCAGAATGGATCACATCCTAGGTCACAAATCAGGTCTCAACCGGTACCCAAAGATTGGGATCATTCCCTGCACATTTTCAGACCACAATGCTTTGAAACTAGAACTCAATCACAAGAGGAGAGTCGGAAAGAACTCAAATACATGGAGGCTAAAGAGCATCCTACGAATGAATGAATGGGTCAACCAGGAAATTAAAGAAGAGTTTAAATAGTTCATGGAAACCAATGAAAATGAAAACTCAACTGTCCAAAATCTTTGGGATACAGCCAAGGCAGTCCTGCGAGGAAAGTATATAGCAATACAAGCCTTTCTCAAGAAACAAGAAAGGTCTCAAATACACACCCAACCCTACACCTAAAGGAGCTGGAGAAAGAACGGCAAATAAAGCCTAAACCCAGCAGGAGAAGAGAAATCATGCAGTTCAGAGCAGAAATCAATGAAATAGAACCCAGAAGAACGGTAGAAGTGATCAACGGAACTAGGAGCTGGTACTTTGAAAGAATTCACAAGATTGATACACCCCTGTCCAGGCTGATCAAAAAGAAAAGAGAAATGACCCAAATCAACAAAATCATGAATGAAAGAGGAGAGATCACAAACAACACCAAAGAAATACAAACAATTATAAGAACGTAATCTGAGCAACCCTAGGGCAGCAAATTCCATAACCTGGAAGAAATGGGTGCATTCCTAGAGATGTGTCAACTAACAAAACTGACCCAGGAAGAAATAGAAAACATGAACAGTCCTATAACCACGAAGGCAATTGAAGTAGTCATCAAAAACCTCCCAAGAAACCAAAGCCCAGGGCCAGATGGTTTCCCAGGGGAATTCTATCAGACATTTAAAGAAGAATTAATACCTATTCTCCTGAAACTGTTCCAAACAATAGAAATGGAAGGAAAACTTCCAAACTCATTTATGAGGCCACCATTACCTTGATTCCAAAACCAGACAAAGATCCCATCAAAAAGGAGAATTAGAGACCAATATCCTTGATGAACATGGATGCAAAAATTCTCACCAAAATACTAGCCAAGAGGACCCAACAGTACATGAAAAGGAGTATTCACCATGACCAAGTGGGATTTATCCCTGGGCTGCAAGGCTGGTTCAACATCCGCAAATCAGTCAACGTGATCAAATACATTAACAAAAGAAAGAACGAGAATCATATGATCCTCCCAAGAGATGCAGAAAAAGCATTGGACAAAGTACAGCACCCTTTCTGGATCAAAACTCTTCAGAGTATAGGGACAGCGGGTACATACCTCAATATCATAAAAGCCATCTACGAAAACCCTACAGCGAATATCATTCTCAATGGGGAAAAGCTGAGATCTTTTCCCCTAAGGTCAGCAACGCGGCAGGGATAGCCACTCTCACCACTGCTATTCAACATAGTATTAGAAGTCCTAGCCACAGCAATCAGACAACAAAAAGTAATCCAAGGCATCCAAATCGGCCGAGAGGAAGTCAAACTCTCACTCTTTGCAGATGATATGATACTTTATGTGGAAAACCCAAAAGACTCCACCCCAAAACTGCTAGAACTCACACAGCATTTCCGTCAAGTAGCAGGCTATAAAATCAATGCACAGGAATCAGTGGCATTCGTATACACCAACAACAAGACAGAAGAGAGACAAATCAAGGAGTCGATCCCATTCACAACTGCACCCAAAACCAGAAGAGACCTAGGAATATATTGAACCCAAGAGGCAAAGGATCTGTACTCAGAAAACTGCAAAATACGCAGGAAAGAAATTGAAGAAGACACAAAGAAACGGAAAAACGTTCCATGCTCATGGTTTGGGAGAACCAACATTGTGAAGAGGTCAATGCTACCTAGAGCAATCTACACATGCAATGCAATCCCCATCAAAATAGCATCCACTTTTTTCCACGAAATGGAACAAATAATCCTAAAATTTGAATGGAACGTGAAGAGACCCCGAGTAGCCAGAGGAATATTGAGAAAGAAAAGCAAAGCTGGCGGCATCACAATTCTGGACTTCCAGCTCTATGACAAAGCTGTCATCATCAAGACAGTATGGTACTGGCACAAAAACAGACACATGGATCCATGGAACAGAATCGAGAGCTCAGAAATGGACCCTCAACTCTATGGTCAACTTATCTTTGACAGAGCAGGAAGGAATGTCCAATGGCAAAAAGAGAGTCTCTTCAACAACTGGTGTTGGGAGAATTAGACAGCCTCATGCAGAAAAATGACACTGGACCATTTCCTGACACCACACACCGAAGTAGACTCCAAATGGTTGAAAGACCTCAATGTGAGACAGGAGTCCATCAAAATCCTAAAGGAGAACACAGGTAGCAAGCTCTTCGACCTCAGCCGCAGCAACTTCTTCCTAGAAACATCACCAAAGGCACGGGAAGCCAGGGCAAAAATGAACTATTGGGATTTCATCAAGATAAAAAGCTTTGGCACAGCAAAAGAAACAGTCCACAAAACCAAAAGACAACCGACAGAATGGGAGAAATTATTTGCAAATGACATATCAGATAAAGGACTACTATCCAATATGTATAAAAACTTATCAAACTCAACACCCAAAGAACAAATAATCCAATCAAGAAATAGGCAGAAGACATGAACAGACATTTTTCCAAAGAAGACATCCAAATGGCCCACAGGCACATGAAAAAGTGCTCAACACGGCTCGGCATCAGGGAAATCCAAATCAAAACCTCAATGAGATACCCCCTCACACCCGTCAGAATGGCTGAAATGAACAAGTCAGGGAACGACAGAGGTTGGCGGGGATGTGGAGAAAGGGGAACCCTCCTACACTGGTGGTGGGAATGCAACTGGTGCAACCCCTCTGAAAAGTGTATGGAGGTTCCTCAAACAGTTGAAATTAGAGCTACCATTCGATCCAGCAATTGCACTCCTGGGTATTTACCCCAAAGATACAAATGTAGGGACCCGAAGCGGTACGTGCACCCCATTGTTTATAGCAGCACTATCCACAATAGCCAAACGGTGGAAAGAGCCAAGATGTCCATCGACAGATGAGTGGATAAAGAAGAGGTGGTATGTATATACACAATGGACTATTACGCAGCCATCAAAAGGAATGAGGTGTTGCCATGGACAACGACGTGGATGGAACTGGAGGGTCCGACGATTAGTGAAATAAGTCAATCAGAGAAAGACATGTATCATATGAACTCACTGATATGAGGGATTCTTAATCTCAGGAACAGAGTGAGGCTTGCTGGAGTGGTCGGGGGTGGGAGGGATGGGGTGGCTGGGTGATAGACATTGGGGAGGGTATGAGCTACGGTGAGCGCTGTGAATTGTGTAAGACTGTTGAATCACAGATCTGTACTTCTGAAACAAATAACGCAACATATTTTAAGAATAAAGGAAAACAAGGAGACAGCAGGAGAGGAAGAATGAAGGGGAGTTAGTGAGAGGGGGAGACGGACCAGGAGAGATGATGGATTCTGAAAAAAAATCCGAGGTTTCTAGAGGGGATGTGGGTCAGTGGATTGGTTTGACTGGTGATGGTTATTAAAGAGGGCACATTCTGCATGGAGCACTGTGTGTTAGGAACAAACAATGAATCATGGGACAGTACACCAAAACAAATGATGTAGTACATGGTGATTAACAAAGCAATAAAAAACAAAGACTGTAATAAGAGATGAAGAAGGACACTATATCTTACTTAAAGGGTCTATCCAACAAGAAGATCTCACAATTGTAAATGTCTATGCCCCGAACATGGGAGCATCCAATTATATAAGGCAATTAAGAAGAAAAGCAAAGAAACACATTGACCACCATACAATCATAGTGGGGGACTTTAACACCCCCCTGACTGAAATGGCCAGATCATCTAAGCAAAAGATCAACAAGGAAATAAAGACTTTAAATGACACACTGGACCAAATGGACTTCACAGACATATTCAGAACGTTCCATCCCAATGCAACGGAATACACATTCTTCTCTAGTGCCCATGGAACATTCTCCAGAATGGATCACATCCTAGGTCACAAATCAGGTCTCAACCGGTACCCAAAGATTGGGATCATTCCCTGCACATTTTCAGACCACAATGCTTTGAAACTAGAACTCAATCACAAGAGGAGAGTCGGAAAGAACTCAAATACATGGAGGCTAAAGAGCATCCTACGAAAGAATGAATGGGTCAACCAGGAAATTAAAGAAGAATTTAAAAAGTTCATGGAAACCAATGAAAATGAAAACTCAACTGTCCAAAATCTTTGGGATACAGCCAAGGCAGTCCTGCGAGGAAAGTATATAGCAATACAAGCCTTTCTCAAGAAACAAGAAAGGTCTCAAATACACACCCAACCCTACACCTAAAGGAGCTGGAGAAAGAACGGCAAATAAAGCCTAAACCCAGCAGGAGAAGAGAAATCATGCAGTTCAGAGCAGAAATCAATGAAATAGAACCCAGAAGAACAGTAGAAGTGATCAACGGAAGTAGGAGCTGGTACTTTGAAAGAATTCACAAGATTGATACACCCCTGTCGAGGCTGATCAAAAAGAAAAGAGAAATGACCCAAATCAACAAAATCATGAATGAAAGAGGAGAGATCACAAACAACACCAAAGAAATACAAACAATTATAAGAACGTAATCTGAGCAACCCTAGGGCAGCAAATTCCATAACCTGGAAGAAATGGGTGCATTCCTAGAGATGTGTCAACTAACAAAACTGACCCAGGAAGAAATAGAAAACATGAACAGTCCTATAACCACGAAGGCAATTGAAGTAGTCATCAAAAACCTCCCAAGAAACCAAAGCCCAGGGCCAGATGGTTTCCCAGGGGAATTCTATCAGACATTTAAAGAAGAATTAATACCTATTCTCCTGAAACTGTTCCAAACAATAGAAATGGAAGGAAAACTTCCAAACTCATTTATGAGGCCACCATTACCTTGATTCCAAAACCAGACAAAGATCCCATCAAAAAGGAGAATTAGAGACCAATATCCTTGATGAACATGGATGCAAAAATTCTCACCAAAATACTAGCCAAGAGGACCCAACAGTACATGAAAAGGAGTATTCACCATGACCAAGTGGGATTTATCCCTGGGCTGCAAGGCTGGTTCAACATCCGCAAATCAGTCAACGTGATCAAATACATTAACAAAAGAAAGAACGAGAATCATATGATCCTCCCAAGAGATGCAGAAAAAGCATTGGACAAAGTACAGCACCCTTTCTGGATCAAAACTCTTCAGAGTATAGGGACAGCGGGTACATACCTCAATATCATAAAAGCCATCTACGAAAACCCTACAGCGAATATCATTCTCAATGGGGAAAAGCTGAGATCTTTTCCCCTAAGGTCAGCAACGCGGCAGGGATAGCCACTCTCACCACTGCTATTCAACATAGTATTAGAAGTCCTAGCCACAGCAATCAGACAACAAAAAGTAATCCAAGGCATCCAAATCGGCCGAGAGGAAGTCAAACTCTCACTCTTTGCAGATGATATGATACTTTATGTGGAAAACCCAAAAGACTCCACCCCAAAACTGCTAGAACTCACACAGCATTTCCGTCAAGTAGCAGGCTATAAAATCAATGCACAGGAATCAGTGGCATTCGTATACACCAACAACAAGACAGAAGAGAGACAAATCAAGGAGTCGATCCCATTCACAACTGCACCCAAAACCAGAAGAGACCTAGGAATATATTGAACCCAAGAGGCAAAGGATCTGTACTCAGAAAACTGCAAAATACGCAGGAAAGAAATTGAAGAAGACACAAAGAAACGGAAAAACGTTCCATGCTCATGGTTTGGGAGAACCAACATTGTGAAGAGGTCAATGCTACCTAGAGCAATCTACACATGCAATGCAATCCCCATCAAAATAGCATCCACTTTTTTCCACGAAATGGAACAAATAATCCTAAAATTTGAATGGAACGTGAAGAGACCCCGAGTAGCCAGAGGAATATTGAGAAAGAAAAGCAAAGCTGGCGGCATCACAATTCTGGACTTCCAGCTCTATGACAAAGCTGTCATCATCAAGACAGTATGGTACTGGCACAAAAACAGACACATGGATCCATGGAACAGAATCGAGAGCTCAGAAATGGACCCTCAACTCTATGGTCAACTTATCTTTGACAGAGCAGGAAGGAATGTCCAATGGCAAAAAGAGAGTCTCTTCAACAACTGGTGTTGGGAGAATTAGACAGCCTCATGCAGAAAAATGACACTGGACCATTTCCTGACACCACACACCGAAGTAGACTCCAAATGGTTGAAAGACCTCAATGTGAGACAGGAGTCCATCAAAATCCTAAAGGAGAACACAGGTAGCAAGCTCTTCGACCTCAGCCGCAGCAACTTCTTCCTAGAAACATCACCAAAGGCACGGGAAGCCAGGGCAAAAATGAACTATTGGGATTTCATCAAGATAAAAAGCTTTGGCACAGCAAAAGAAACAGTCCACAAAACCAAAAGACAACCGACAGAATGGGAGAAATTATTTGCAAATGACATATCAGATAAAGGACTACTATCCAATATGTATAAAAACTTATCAAACTCAACACCCAAAGAACAAATAATCCAATCAAGAAATAGGCAGAAGACATGAACAGACATTTTTCCAAAGAAGACATCCAAATGGCCCACAGGCACATGAAAAAGTGCTCAACACGGCTCGGCATCAGGGAAATCCAAATCAAAACCTCAATGAGATACCCCCTCACACCCGTCAGAATGGCTGAAATGAACAAGTCAGGGAACGACAGAGGTTGGCGGGGATGTGGAGAAAGGGGAACCCTCCTACACTGGTGGTGGGAATGCAACTGGTGCAACCCCTCTGAAAAGTGTATGGAGGTTCCTCAAACAGTTGAAATTAGAGCTACCATTCGATCCAGCAATTGCACTCCTGGGTATTTACCCCAAAGATACAAATGTAGGGACCCGAAGCGGTACGTGCACCCCATTGTTTATAGCAGCACTATCCACAATAGCCAAACGGTGGAAAGAGCCAAGATGTCCATCGACAGATGAATGGATAAAGAAGAGGTGGTATGTATATACACAATGGACTATTACGCAGCCATCAAAAGGAATGAGGTGTTGCCATGGACAACGACGTGGATGGAACTGGAGGGTCCGACGATTAGTGAAATAAGTCAATCAGAGAAAGACATGTATCATATGAACTCACTGATATGAGGGATTCTTAATCTCAGGAACAGAGTGAGGCTTGCTGGAGTGGTCGGGGGTGGGAGGGATGGGGTGGCTGGGTGATAGACATTGGGGAGGGTATGAGCTACGGTGAGCGCTGTGAATTGTGTAAGACTGTTGAATCACAGATCTGTACTTCTGAAACAAATAACGCAACATATTTTAAGAATAAAGGAAAACAAGGAGACAGCAGGAGAGGAAGAATGAAGGGGAGTTAGTGAGAGGGGGAGACGGACCAGGAGAGATGATGGATTCTGAAAAAAAATCCGAGGTTTCTAGAGGGGATGTGGGTCAGTGGATTGGTTTGACTGGTGATGGTTATTAAAGAGGGCACATTCTGCATGGAGCACTGTGTGTTAGGAACAAACAATGAATCATGGGACAGTACACCAAAACAAATGATGTAGTACATGGTGATTAACAAAGCAATAAAAAACAAAGACTGTAATAAGAGATGAAGAAGGACACTATATCTTACTTAAAGGGTCTATCCAACAAGAAGATCTCACAATTGTAAATGTCTATGCCCCGAACATGGGAGCATCCAATTATATAAGGCAATTAAGAAGAAAAGCAAAGAAACACATTGACCACCATACAATCATAGTGGGGGACTTTAACACCCCCCTGACTGAAATGGCCAGATCATCTAAGCAAAAGATCAACAAGGAAATAAAGACTTTAAATGACACACTGGACCAAATGGACTTCACAGACATATTCAGAACGTTCCATCCCAATGCAACGGAATACACATTCTTCTCTAGTGCCCATGGAACATTCTCCAGAATGGATCACATCCTAGGTCACAAATCAGGTCTCAACCGGTACCCAAAGATTGGGATCATTCCCTGCACATTTTCAGACCACAATGCTTTGAAACTAGAACTCAATCACAAGAGGAGAGTCGGAAAGAACTCAAATACATGGAGGCTAAAGAGCATCCTACGAAAGAATGAATGGGTCAACCAGGAAATTAAAGAAGAATTTAAAAAGTTCATGGAAACCAATGAAAATGAAAACTCAACTGTCCAAAATCTTTGGGATACAGCCAAGGCAGTCCTGCGAGGAAAGTATATAGCAATACAAGCCTTTCTCAAGAAACAAGAAAGGTCTCAAATACACACCCAACCCTACACCTAAAGGAGCTGGAGAAAGAACGGCAAATAAAGCCTAAACCCAGCAGGAGAAGAGAAATCATGCAGTTCAGAGCAGAAATCAATGAAATAGAACCCAGAAGAACAGTAGAAGTGATCAACGGAAGTAGGAGCTGGTACTTTGAAAGAATTCACAAGATTGATACACCCCTGTCGAGGCTGATCAAAAAGAAAAGAGAAATGACCCAAATCAACAAAATCATGAATGAAAGAGGAGAGATCACAAACAACACCAAAGAAATACAAACAATTATAAGAACGTAATCTGAGCAACCCTAGGGCAGCAAATTCCATAACCTGGAAGAAATGGGTGCATTCCTAGAGATGTGTCAACTAACAAAACTGACCCAGGAAGAAATAGAAAACATGAACAGTCCTATAACCACGAAGGCAATTGAAGTAGTCATCAAAAACCTCCCAAGAAACCAAAGCCCAGGGCCAGATGGTTTCCCAGGGGAATTCTATCAGACATTTAAAGAAGAATTAATACCTATTCTCCTGAAACTGTTCCAAACAATAGAAATGGAAGGAAAACTTCCAAACTCATTTATGAGGCCACCATTACCTTGATTCCAAAACCAGACAAAGATCCCATCAAAAAGGAGAATTAGAGACCAATATCCTTGATGAACATCGATGCAAAAATTCTCACCAAAATACTAGCCAAGAGGACCCAACAGTACATGAAAAGGAGTATTCACCATGACCAAGTGGGATTTATCCCTGGGCTGCAAGGCTGGTTCAACATCCGCAAATCAGTCAACGTGATCAAATACATTAACAAAAGAAAGAACGAGAATCATATGATCCTCCCAAGAGATGCAGAAAAAGCATTGGACAAAGTACAGCACCCTTTCTGGATCAAAACTCTTCAGAGTATAGGGACAGCGGGTACATACCTCAATATCATAAAAGCCATCTACGAAAACCCTACAGCGAATATCATTCTCAATGGGGAAAAGTTGAGATCTTTTCCCCTAAGGTCAGCAACGCGGCAGGGATAGCCACTCTCACCACTGCTATTCAACATAGTATTAGAAGTCCTAGCCACAGCAATCAGACAACAAAAAGTAATCCAAGGCATCCAAATCGGCAGAGAGGAAGTCAAACTCTCACTCTTTGCAGATGATATGATACTTTATGTGGAAAACCCAAAAGACTCCACCCCAAAACTGCTAGAACTCACACAGCAATTCCGTCAAGTAGTAGGCTATAAAATCAATGCACAGGAATCAGTGGCATTCCTATACACCAACAACAAGACAGAAGAGAGACAAATCAAGGAGTCGATCCCATTCACAACTGCACCCAAAACCAGAAGAGACCTAGGAATATATTCATCCCAAGAGGCAAAGGATCTGTACTCAGAAAACTACAAAATACGCAGGAAAGAAATTGAAGAAGACACAAAGAAACGGAAAAACGTTCCATGCTCATGGATTGGGAGAACCAACATTGTGAAGAGGTCAATGCTACCTAGAGCAATCTACACATGCAAAGCAATCCCCATCAAAATACCATCCACTTTTTTCCAGGAAATGGAACAAATACTCCTAAAATTTGAATGGAACCAGAAGAGACCCCGAATAGCCAGAGGAATATTGAGAAAGAAAAGCAAAGCTGGCGGCATCACAATTCTGGACTTCCAGCTCTATGACAAAGCTGTCATCATCAAGACAGTATGGTACTGGCACAAAAACAGACACATGGATCCATGGAACAGAATCGAGAGCCCAGAAATGGACCCTCAACTCTATGGTCAACTTATCTTTGACAGAGCAGGAAGGAATGTCCAATGGCAAAAAGAGAGTCTCTTCAACAACTGGTGTTGGGAGAATTGGACAGCCCCATGCAGAAGAATGACACTGGACCATTTCCTGACACCACACACAGAAGTAGACGCCAAATGGTTGAAAGACCTCAATGTGAGACAGGAGTCCATCAAAATCCTAAAGGAGAACACAGGTAGCAAGCTCTTCGACCTCAGCCGCAGCAACTTCTTCCTAGAAACATCACCAAAGGCACGGGAAGCCAGGGCAAAAATGAACTATTGGGATTTCATCAAGATAAAAAGCTTTGGCACAGCAAAAGAAACAGTCCACAAAACCAAAAGACAACCGACAGAATGGGAGAAATTATTTGCAAATGACCTATCAGATAAAGGGCTACTACCCAATATGTATAAAAACTTATCAAACTCAACACCCAAAGAACAAATAATCCAATCAAGAAATAGGCAGAAGACATGAACAGACATTTTTCCAAAGAAGACATCCAAATGGCCCACAGGCACATGAAAAAGTGCTCAACACGGCTTGGCATCAGAGAAATCCAAATGAAAACCTCAATGAGATACCACCTCACACCCGTCAGAATGGCTCAAATGAACAAGTCAGGGAACGACAGAGTTTGGCGGGGATGTGGAGATAGGGGAACCCGCCGACACTGGTGGTGGGAATGCAAGCTGCTGCAACCCCTCTGGAAAACAGTATGGAGGTTCCTCACACAGTTGAAATTAGAGCTACCATTCGATCCAACATTTGCACTCCTGGGTATTTACCCCAAAGATACAAATGTAGGGACCCGAAGCGGTACGTGCACCCCATTGTTTATAGCAGCAATGTCCACAATAGCCAAACTGTGGAAACAGCCAAGATGTCCATCGACAGATGAATGGATAAAGAAGAGGTGGTATATATATACACAATGGACTATTACGCAGCCATCAAAAGGAATGAGATGTTGCCATGGACAACGACGTGGATGGAACTGGAGGGTCCGACGATTAGTGAAATAAGTCAATCAGAGAAAGACATGTATCATATGACCCCACTGATATGAGGGATTCTTAATCTCAGGAACAGAGTGAGGCTTGCTGGAGTGGTCGGGGGTGGGAGGGATGGGGTGGCTGGGTGATAGACATTGGGGAGGGTATGAGCTACGGTGAGCGCTGTGAATTGTGTAAGACTGTTGAATCACAGATCTGTACTTCTGAAACAACGCAACATATTTTAAGAATAAAGGAAAAGAAGGAGACAGCAGGAGTGGAAGAATGAAGGGGAGTTAGTGAGAGGATGAGACGGACCAGGAGAGATGATGGGTTCTGAAAAAAAATCTGAGGTTTCTAGAGGGGAGGTGGGTCGGGGGATTGGTTAGCCTGGTGGTGGGTATTAAAGAGGGCACATTCTCCATGGAGCACTGTGTGTTAGGAACAAACAATGAATCATGTGACACTACACCAAAACAAATGATGTACTCCATGGTGATTAACAAAGCAATAAAAAACAAAGACTGTAATAAGAGATGAAGAAGGACACTATATCCTACTTAAAGGGTCTATCCAACAAGAAGATCTCACAATTGTAAATATCTATGCCCCGAACATGGGAGCATCCAATTATATAAGGCAATTAAGAAGAAAAGCAAAAAACACATTGACCACCATACAATCATAGTGGGGGACTTTAACACCCCCCCTGACTGAAATGGCCAGATCATCTAAGCAAAAGATCAACAAGGAAATAAAGACTTTAAATGACACACTGGACAAAATGGACTTCACAGACATATTCAGAACGTTCCATCCCAATGCAACGGAATACACATTCTTCTCTAGTGCCCATGGAACATTCTCCAGAATGGATCACATCCTAGGTCACAAATCAGGTCTCAACCGGTACCCAAAGATTGGGATCATTCCCTGCACATTTTCAGACCACAATGCTTTGAAACTAGAACTCAATCACAAGAGGAGAGTCGGAAAGAACTCAAATACATGGAGGCTAAAGAGCATCCTACGAAAGAATGAATGGGTCAACCAGGAAATTAAAGAAGAATTTAAAAAGTTCATGGAAACCAATGAAAATGAAAACTCAACTGTCCAAAATCTTTGGGATACAGCCAAGGCAGTCCTGCGAGGAAAGTATATAGCAATACAAGCCTTTCTCAAGAAACAAGAAAGGTCTCAAATACACACCCAACCCTACACCTAAAGGAGCTGGAGAAAGAACGGCAAATAAAGCCTAAACCCAGCAGGAGAAGAGAAATCATGCAGTTCAGAGCAGAAATCAATGAAATAGAACCCAGAAGAACAGTAGAAGTGATCAACGGAACTAGGAGCTGGTACTTTGAAAGAATTCACAAGATTGATACACCCCTGTCCAGGCTGATCAAAAAGAAAAGAGAAATGACCCAAATCAACAAAATCACGAATGAAAGAGGAGAGATCACAAACAACACCAAAGAAATACAAACAATTATAAGAACGTAATCTGAGCAACCCTAGGGCAGCAAATTCCATAACCTGGAAGAAATGGGTGCATTCCTAGAGATGTGTCAACTAACAAAACTGACCCAGGAAGAAATAGAAAACATGAACAGTCCTATAACCACGAAGGCAATTGAAGTAGTCATCAAAAACCTCCCAAGAAACCAAAGCCCAGGGCCAGATGGTTTCCCAGGGGAATTCTATCAGACATTTAAAGAAGAATTAATACCTATTCTCCTGAAACTGTTCCAAACAATAGAAATGGAAGGAAAACTTCCAAACTCATTTATGAGGCCACCATTACCTTGATTCCAAAACCAGACAAAGATCCCATCAAAAAGGAGAATTAGAGACCAATATCCTTGATGAACATCGATGCAAAAATTCTCACCAAAATACTAGCCAAGAGGACACAACAGTACATGAAAAGGAGTCTTCACCATGACCAAGTGGGATTTATCCCTGGGCTGCAAGGCTGGTTCAACATCCGCAAATCAGTCAACGTGATCAAATACATTAACAAAAGAAAGAACGAGAATCATATGATCCTCCCAAGAGATGCAGAAAAAGCATTGGACAAAGTACAGCACTCTTTCTGGATCAAAACTCTTCAGAGTATAGGGACAGCGGGTACATACCTCAATATCATAAAAGCCATCTACGAAATCCCTACAGCGAATATCATTCTCAATGGGGAAAAGCTGAGATCTTTTCCCCTAAGGTCAGCAACGCGGCAGGGATAGCCACTCTCACCACTGCTATTCAACATAGTATTAGAAGTCCTAGCCACGGCAATCAGACAGCAAAAAGTAATCCAAGGCATCCAAATCGGCCGAGAGGAAGTCAAACTCTCACTCTTTGCAGATGATATGATACTTTATGTGGAAAACCCAAAAGACTCCACCCCAAAACTGCTAGAACTCACACAGCAATTCCGTCAAGTAGCAGGCTATAAAATCAATGCCCAGGAATCAGTGGCATTCCTATACACCAACAACAAGACAGAAGAGAGACAAATCAAGGAGTCGATCCCATTCACAACTGCACCCAAAACCAGAAGAGACCTACGAATATATTGAACCCAAGAGGCAAAGGATCTGTACTCAGAAAACTGCAAAATACGCAGGAAAGAAATTGAAGAAGACACAAAGAAACGGAAAAACGTTCCATGCTCATGGTTTGGGAGAACCAACATTGTGAAGAGGTCAATGCTACCTAGAGCAATCTACACATGCAATGCAATCCCCATCAAAATAGCATCCACTTTTTTCCACGAAATGGAACAAATAATCCTAAAATTTGAATGGAACGTGAAGAGACCCCGAGGAGCCAGAGGAATATTGAGAAAGAAAAGCAAAGCTGGCGGCATCACAATTCTGGACTTCCAGCTCTATGACAAAGCTGTCATCATCAAGACAGTATGGTACTGGCACAAAAACAGACACATGGATCCATGGAACAGAATCGAGAGCCCAGAAATGGACCCTCAACTCTATGGTCAACTTATCTTTGACAGAGCAGGAAGGAATGTCCAATGGCAAAAAGAGAGTCTCTTCAACAACTGGTGTTGGGAGAATTGGACAGCCCCATGCAGAAGAATGACACTGGACCATTTCCTGACACCACACACAGAAGTAGACGCCAAATGGTTGAAAGACCTCAATGTGAGACAGGAGTCCATCAAAATCCTAAAGGAGAACACAGGTAGCAAGCTCTTCGACCTCAGCCGCAGCAACTTCTTCCTAGAAACATCACCAAAGGCACGGGAAGCCAGGGCAAAAATGAACTATTGGGATTTCATCAAGATAAAAAGCTTTGGCACAGCAAAAGAAACAGTCCACAAAACCAAAAGACAACCGACAGAATGGGAGAAATTATTTGCAAATGACCTATCAGATAAAGGGCTACTATCCAATATGTATAAAAACTTATCAAACTCAACACCCAAAGAACAAATAATCCAATCAAGAAATAGGCAGAAGACATGAACAGACATTTTTCCAAAGAAGACATCCAAATGGCCCACAGGCACATGAAAAAGTGCTCAACACGGCTCGGCATCAGGGAAATCCAAATCAAAACCTCAATGAGATACCACCTCACACCCGTCAGAATGGCTCAAATGAACAAGTCAGGGAACGACAGAGGTTGGCGGGGATGTGGAGAAAGGGGAACCCTCCTACACTGGTGGTGGGAATGAAAGCTGGTGCAACCCCTCTGGAAAAGTGTATGGAGGTTCCTCAAACAGTTATAATTAGAGCTACCATTCGATCCAGCAATTGCACTCCTGGGTATTTACCCCAAAGATACAAATGTAGGGACCCGAAGCGGTACGTGCACCCCATTGTTTATAGCAGCAATATCCACAATAGCCAAACGGTGGAAAGAGCCAAGATGTCCATCGACAGATGAATGGATAAAGAAGAGGTGGTATATATATACACAATGGACTATTACGCAGCCATCAAAAGGAATGAGGTGTTGCCATGGACAACGACGTGGATGGAACTGGAGGGTCCGACGATTAGTGAAATGAGTCAATCAGAGAAAGACATGTATCATATGACCTCACTGATATGAGGGATTCTTAATCTCAGGAACAGAGTGAGGCTTGCTGGAGTGGTCGGGGGGGGGGATGGGGTGGCTGGGTGATAGACTTTGGGGAGGGTATGAGCTACGGTGAGCGCTGTGAATTGTGTAAGACTGTTGAATCACAGATCTGTACTTCTGAAACAAATAACGCAACATATTTTAAGAATAAAGGAAAACAAGGAGACAGCAGGAGAGGAAGAATGAAGGGGAGTTAGTGAGAGGGGGAGACGGACCAGGAGAGATGATGGATTCTGAAAAAAAATCCGAGGTTTCTAGAGGGGAGGTGGGTCGGTGGATTGGTTTGACTGGTGATGGTTATTAAAGAGGGCACATTCTGCATGGAGCACTGTGTGTTAGGAACAAACAATGAATCATGGGACAGTACACCAAAACAAATGATGTAGTACATGGTGATTAACAAAGCAATAAAAAACAAAGACTGTAATAAGAGATGAAGAAGGACACTATATCCTACTTAAAGGGTCTATCCAACAAGAAGATCTCACAATTGTAAATATCTATGCCCCGAACATGGGAGCATCCAATTATATAAGGCAATTAAGAAGAAAAGCAAAGAAACACATTGACCACCATACAATCATAGTGGGGGACTTTAACACCCCCCTGACTGAAATGGCCAGATCATCTAAGCAAAAGATCAACAAGGAAAGAAAGACTTTAAATGACACACTGGAACAAATGGACTTCACAGACATATTCAGAACGTTCCATCCCAATGCAACGGAATACACATTCTTCTCTAGTGCCCATGGAACATTCTCCAGAATGGATCACATCCTAGGTCACAAATCAGGTCTCAACCGGTACCCAAAGATTGGGATCATTCCCTGCACATTTTCAGACCACAATGCTTTGAAACTAGAACTCAATCACAAGAGGAAAGTGGGAAAGAACTCAAATACATGGAGGCTAAAGAGCATCCTACGAAAGAATGAATGGGTCAACCAGGAAATTAAAGAAGAATTTAAAAAGTTCATGGAAACCAATGAAAATGAAAACTCAACTGTCCAAAATCTTTGGGATACAGCCAAGGCAGTCCTGCGAGGAAAGTATATAGCAATACAAGCCTTTCTCAAGAAACAAGAAAGGTCTCAAATACACACCCAACCCTACACCTAAAGGAGCTGGAGAAAGAACGGCAAATAAAGCCTAAACCCAGCAGGAGAAGAGAAATCATGCAGTTCAGAGCAGAAATCAATGAAATAGAACCCAGAAGAACAGTAGAAGTGATCAACGGAACTAGGAGCTGGTACTTTGAAAGAATTCACAAGATTGATACACCCCTGTCCAGGCTGATCAAAAAGAAAAGAGAAATGACCCAAATCAACAAAATCATGAATGAAAGAGGAGAGATCACAAACAACACCAAAGAAATACAAACAATTATAAGAACGTAATCTGAGCAACCCTAGGGCAGCAAATTCCATAACCTGGAAGAAATGGGTGCATTCCTAGAGATGTGTCAACTAACAAAACTGACCCAGGAAGAAATAGAAAACATGAACAGTCCTATAACCACGAAGGCAATTGAAGTAGTCATCAAAAACCTCCCAAGAAACCAAAGCCCAGGGCCAGATGGTTTCCCAGGGGATTTCTATCAGACATTTAAAGAAGAATTAATACCTATTCTCCTGAAACTGTTCCAAACAATAGAAATGGAAGGAAAACTTCCAAACTCATTTATGAGGCCACCATTACCTTGATTCCAAAACCAGACAAAGATCCCATCAAAAAGGAGAATTAGAGACCAATATCCTTGATGAACATCGATGCAAAAATTCTCACCAAAATACTAGCCAAGAGGACCCAACAGTACATGAAAAGGAGTATTCACCATGATCAAGTGGGATTTATCCCTGGGCTGCAAGGCTGGTTCAACATCCGCAAATCAGTCAACGTGATCAAATACATTAACAAAATAAAGAACGAGAATCATATGATCCTCTCAATAGATGCAGAAAAAGCATTGGACAAACTACAGCACCCTTTCTGGATCAAACCTCTTCAGAGTATAGGGACAGCGGGTACATACCTCAATATCATAAAAGCCATCTACGAAAACCGTACAGCGAATATCATTCTCAATAGTGAAAAGCTGAGATCTTTTCCCCTAAGGTCAGGAACGCGGCAGGGATAGCCACTCTCACCACTGCTATTCAACATAGTATTAGAACTCCTAGCCACAGCAATCAGACAACAAAAAGTAATCCAAGGCATCCAAATCGGCAGAGAGGAAGTCAAACTCTCACTCTTGGCAGATGATATGATACTTTATGTGGAAAACCCAAACGACTCCACCCCAAAACTGCTAGAACTCACACAGCAATTCCGTCAAGTAGCAGGCTATAAAATCAATGCACAGGAATCAGTGGCATTCGTATACACCAACAACAAGACAGAAGAGAGACAAATCAAGGAGTCGATCCCATTCACAACTGCACCCAAAACCAGAAGAGACCTAGGAATATATTCATCCCAAGAGGCAAAGGATCTGTACTCAGAAAACTACAAAATACGCAGGAAAGCAATTGAAGAAGACACAAAGAAACGGAAAAACGTTCCATGCTCATGGATTGGGAGAACCAACATTGTGAAGAGGTCAATGCTATCTAGAGCAATCTACACACGCAATGCAATCCCCATCAAAATACCATCCACTTTTTTCCAGGAAATGGAACAAATACTCCTAAAATTTGAATGGAACCAGAAGAGACCCCGAATAGCCAGAGGAATATTGAGAAAGAAAAGCAAAGCTGGCGGCATCACAGTTCTGGACTTCCAGCTCTATGACAAAGCTGTCATCATCAAGACAGTATGGTACTGGCACAAAAACAGACACATGGATCCATGGAACAGAATCGAGAGCCCAGAAATGGACCCTCAACTCTATGGTCAACTTATCTTTGACAGAGCAGGAAGGAATGTCCAATGGCAAAAAGAGAGTCTCTTCAACAACTGGTGTTGGGAGAATTGGACAGCCCCATGCAGAAGAATGACAGTGGACCATTTCCTGACACCACACACAAAAGTAGACTCCAAATGGTTGAAAGACCTCAATGTGAGACAGGAGTCCATTAAAATCCTAAAGGAGAACACAGGTAGCAAGCACTTCGACCTCAGCCGCAGCAACTTCTTCCTAGAAACATCACCAAAGGCACGGGAAGCCAGGGCAAAAATGAACTATTGGGATTTCATCAAGATAAAAAGCTTTGGCACAGCAAAAGAAACAGTCCACAAAACCAAAAGACAACCGACAGAATGGGAGAAATTATTTGCAAATGACCTATCAGATAAAGGGCTACTACCCAATATGTATAAAAACTTATCAAACTCAACACCCAAAGAACAAATAATCCAATCAAGAAATAGGCAGAAGACATGAACAGACATTTTTCCAAAGAAGACATCCAAATGGCCCACAGGCACATGAAAAAGTGCTCAACACGGCTTGGCATCAGAGAAATCCAAATGAAAACCTCAATGAGATACCACCTCACACCCGTCAGAATGGCTCAAATGAACAATTCAGGGAACGACAGAGTTTGGCGGGGATGTGGAGATAGGGGAACCCGCCGACACTGGTGGTGGGAATGCAAGCTGCTGCAACCCCTCTGGAAAACAGTATGGAGGTTCCTCACACAGTTGAAATTAGAGCTACCATTCGATCCAACATTTGCACTCCTGGGTATTTACCCCAAAGATACAAATGTAGGGACCCGAAGCGGTACGTGCACCCCATTGTTTATAGCAGCAATGTCCACAATAGCCAAACTGTGGAAACAGCCAAGATGTCCATCGACAGATGAATGGATAAAGAAGAGGTGGTATATATATACACAATGGACTATTACGCAGCCATCAAAAGGAATGAGATGTTGCCATGGACAACGACGTGGATGGAACTGGAGGGTCCGACGATTAGTGAAATAAGTCAATCAGAGAAAGACATGTATCATATGACCCCACTGATATGAGGGATTCTTAATCTCAGGAACAGAGTGAGGCTTGCTGGAGTGGTCGGGGGTGGGAGGGATGGGGTGGCTGGGTGATAGACATTGGGGAGGGTATGAGCTACGGTGAGCGCTGTGAATTGTGTAAGACTGTTGAATCACAGATCTGTACTTCTGAAACAACGCAACATATTTTAAGAATAAAGGAAAAGAAGGAGACAGCAGGAGTGGAAGAATGAAGGGGAGTTAGTGAGAGGATGAGACGGACCAGGAGAGATGATGGGTTCTGAAAAAAAATCTGAGGTTTCTAGAGGGGAGGTGGGTCGGGGGATTGGTTAGCCTGGTGGTGGGTATTAAAGAGGGCACATTCTCCATGGAGCACTGTGTGTTAGGAACAAACAATGAATCATGGGACACTACACCAAAACAAATGATGTACTCCATGGTGATTAACAAAGCAATAAAAAACAAAGACTGTAATAAGAGATGAAGAAGGACACTATATCCTACTTAATGGGTCTATCCAACAAGAAGATCTCACAATTGTAAATATCTATGCCCCGAACATGGGAGCATCCAATTATATAAGGCAATTAAGAAGAAAAGCAAAGAAACACATTGACCACCATACAATCATAGTGGGGGACATTAACACCCCCCTGACTGAAATGGCCAGATCATCTAAGCAAAAGATCAACAAGGAAATAAAGACTTTAAATGACACACTGGACCAAATGGACTTCACAGACATATTCAGAACGTTCCATCCCAATGCAACGGAATACACATTCTTCTCTAGTGCCCATGGAACATTCTCCAGAATGGATCACATCCTAGGTCACAAATCAGGTCTCAACCGGTACCCAAAGATTGGGATCATTCCCTGCACATTTTCAGACCACAATGCTTTGAAACTAGAACTCAATCACAAGAGGAGAGTCGGAAAGAACTCAAATACATGGAGGCTAAAGAGCATCCTACGAATGAATGAATGGGTCAACCAGGAAATTAAAGAAGAGTTTAAATAGTTCATGGAAACCAATGAAAATGAAAACTCAACTGTCCAAAATCTTTGGGATACAGCCAAGGCAGTCCTGCGAGGAAAGTATATAGCAATACAAGCCTTTCTCAAGAAACAAGAAAGGTCTCAAATACACACCCAACCCTACACCTAAAGGAGCTGGAGAAAGAACGGCAAATAAAGCCTAAACCCAGCAGGAGAAGAGAAATCATGCAGTTCAGAGCAGAAATCAATGAAATAGAACCCAGAAGAACGGTAGAAGTGATCAACGGAACTAGGAGCTGGTACTTTGAAAGAATTCACAAGATTGATACACCCCTGTCCAGGCTGATCAAAAAGAAAAGAGAAATGACCCAAATCAACAAAATCATGAATGAAAGAGGAGAGATCACAAACAACACCAAAGAAATACAAACAATTATAAGAACGTAATCTGAGCAACCCTAGGGCAGCAAATTCCATAACCTGGAAGAAATGGGTGCATTCCTAGAGATGTGTCAACTAACAAAACTGACCCAGGAAGAAATAGAAAACATGAACAGTCCTATAACCACGAAGGCAATTGAAGTAGTCATCAAAAACCTCCCAAGAAACCAAAGCCCAGGGCCAGATGGTTTCCCAGGGGAATTCTATCAGACATTTAAAGAAGAATTAATACCTATTCTCCTGAAACTGTTCCAAACAATAGAAATGGAAGGAAAACTTCCAAACTCATTTATGAGGCCACCATTACCTTGATTCCAAAACCAGACAAAGATCCCATCAAAAAGGAGAATTAGAGACCAATATCCTTGATGAACATGGATGCAAAAATTCTCACCAAAATACTAGCCAAGAGGACCCAACAGTACATGAAAAGGAGTATTCACCATGACCAAGTGGGATTTATCCCTGGGCTGCAAGGCTGGTTCAACATCCGCAAATCAGTCAACGTGATCAAATACATTAACAAAAGAAAGAACGAGAATCATATGATCCTCCCAAGAGATGCAGAAAAAGCATTGGACAAAGTACAGCACCCTTTCTGGATCAAAACTCTTCAGAGTATAGGGACAGCGGGTACATACCTCAATATCATAAAAGCCATCTACGAAAACCCTACAGCGAATATCATTCTCAATGGGGAAAAGCTGAGATCTTTTCCCCTAAGGTCAGCAACGCGGCAGGGATAGCCACTCTCACCACTGCTATTCAACATAGTATTAGAAGTCCTAGCCACAGCAATCAGACAACAAAAAGTAATCCAAGGCATCCAAATCGGCCGAGAGGAAGTCAAACTCTCACTCTTTGCAGATGATATGATACTTTATGTGGAAAACCCAAAAGACTCCACCCCAAAACTGCTAGAACTCACACAGCATTTCCGTCAAGTAGCAGGCTATAAAATCAATGCACAGGAATCAGTGGCATTCGTATACACCAACAACAAGACAGAAGAGAGACAAATCAAGGAGTCGATCCCATTCACAACTGCACCCAAAACCAGAAGAGACCTAGGAATATATTGAACCCAAGAGGCAAAGGATCTGTACTCAGAAAACTGCAAAATACGCAGGAAAGAAATTGAAGAAGACACAAAGAAACGGAAAAACGTTCCATGCTCATGGTTTGGGAGAACCAACATTGTGAAGAGGTCAATGCTACCTAGAGCAATCTACACATGCAATGCAATCCCCATCAAAATAGCATCCACTTTTTTCCACGAAATGGAACAAATAATCCTAAAATTTGAATGGAACGTGAAGAGACCCCGAGTAGCCAGAGGAATATTGAGAAAGAAAAGCAAAGCTGGCGGCATCACAATTCTGGACTTCCAGCTCTATGACAAAGCTGTCATCATCAAGACAGTATGGTACTGGCACAAAAACAGACACATGGATCCATGGAACAGAATCGAGAGCTCAGAAATGGACCCTCAACTCTATGGTCAACTTATCTTTGACAGAGCAGGAAGGAATGTCCAATGGCAAAAAGAGAGTCTCTTCAACAACTGGTGTTGGGAGAATTAGACAGCCTCATGCAGAAAAATGACACTGGACCATTTCCTGACACCACACACCGAAGTAGACTCCAAATGGTTGAAAGACCTCAATGTGAGACAGGAGTCCATCAAAATCCTAAAGGAGAACACAGGTAGCAAGCTCTTCGACCTCAGCCGCAGCAACTTCTTCCTAGAAACATCACCAAAGGCACGGGAAGCCAGGGCAAAAATGAACTATTGGGATTTCATCAAGATAAAAAGCTTTGGCACAGCAAAAGAAACAGTCCACAAAACCAAAAGACAACCGACAGAATGGGAGAAATTATTTGCAAATGACATATCAGATAAAGGACTACTATCCAATATGTATAAAAACTTATCAAACTCAACACCCAAAGAACAAATAATCCAATCAAGAAATAGGCAGAAGACATGAACAGACATTTTTCCAAAGAAGACATCCAAATGGCCCACAGGCACATGAAAAAGTGCTCAACACGGCTCGGCATCAGGGAAATCCAAATCAAAACCTCAATGAGATACCCCCTCACACCCGTCAGAATGGCTGAAATGAACAAGTCAGGGAACGACAGAGGTTGGCGGGGATGTGGAGAAAGGGGAACCCTCCTACACTGGTGGTGGGAATGCAACTGGTGCAACCCCTCTGAAAAGTGTATGGAGGTTCCTCAAACAGTTGAAATTAGAGCTACCATTCGATCCAGCAATTGCACTCCTGGGTATTTACCCCAAAGATACAAATGTAGGGACCCGAAGCGGTACGTGCACCCCATTGTTTATAGCAGCACTATCCACAATAGCCAAACGGTGGAAAGAGCCAAGATGTCCATCGACAGATGAGTGGATAAAGAAGAGGTGGTATGTATATACACAATGGACTATTACGCAGCCATCAAAAGGAATGAGGTGTTGCCATGGACAACGACGTGGATGGAACTGGAGGGTCCGACGATTAGTGAAATAAGTCAATCAGAGAAAGACATGTATCATATGAACTCACTGATATGAGGGATTCTTAATCTCAGGAACAGAGTGAGGCTTGCTGGAGTGGTCGGGGGTGGGAGGGATGGGGTGGCTGGGTGATAGACATTGGGGAGGGTATGAGCTACGGTGAGCGCTGTGAATTGTGTAAGACTGTTGAATCACAGATCTGTACTTCTGAAACAAATAACGCAACATATTTTAAGAATAAAGGAAAACAAGGAGACAGCAGGAGAGGAAGAATGAAGGGGAGTTAGTGAGAGGGGGAGACGGACCAGGAGAGATGATGGATTCTGAAAAAAAATCCGAGGTTTCTAGAGGGGATGTGGGTCAGTGGATTGGTTTGACTGGTGATGGTTATTAAAGAGGGCACATTCTGCATGGAGCACTGTGTGTTAGGAACAAACAATGAATCATGGGACAGTACACCAAAACAAATGATGTAGTACATGGTGATTAACAAAGCAATAAAAAACAAAGACTGTAATAAGAGATGAAGAAGGACACTATATCTTACTTAAAGGGTCTATCCAACAAGAAGATCTCACAATTGTAAATGTCTATGCCCCGAACATGGGAGCATCCAATTATATAAGGCAATTAAGAAGAAAAGCAAAGAAACACATTGACCACCATACAATCATAGTGGGGGACTTTAACACCCCCCTGACTGAAATGGCCAGATCATCTAAGCAAAAGATCAACAAGGAAATAAAGACTTTAAATGACACACTGGACCAAATGGACTTCACAGACATATTCAGAACGTTCCATCCCAATGCAACGGAATACACATTCTTCTCTAGTGCCCATGGAACATTCTCCAGAATGGATCACATCCTAGGTCACAAATCAGGTCTCAACCGGTACCCAAAGATTGGGATCATTCCCTGCACATTTTCAGACCACAATGCTTTGAAACTAGAACTCAATCACAAGAGGAGAGTCGGAAAGAACTCAAATACATGGAGGCTAAAGAGCATCCTACGAAAGAATGAATGGGTCAACCAGGAAATTAAAGAAGAATTTAAAAAGTTCATGGAAACCAATGAAAATGAAAACTCAACTGTCCAAAATCTTTGGGATACAGCCAAGGCAGTCCTGCGAGGAAAGTATATAGCAATACAAGCCTTTCTCAAGAAACAAGAAAGGTCTCAAATACACACCCAACCCTACACCTAAAGGAGCTGGAGAAAGAACGGCAAATAAAGCCTAAACCCAGCAGGAGAAGAGAAATCATGCAGTTCAGAGCAGAAATCAATGAAATAGAACCCAGAAGAACAGTAGAAGTGATCAACGGAAGTAGGAGCTGGTACTTTGAAAGAATTCACAAGATTGATACACCCCTGTCGAGGCTGATCAAAAAGAAAAGAGAAATGACCCAAATCAACAAAATCATGAATGAAAGAGGAGAGATCACAAACAACACCAAAGAAATACAAACAATTATAAGAACGTAATCTGAGCAACCCTAGGGCAGCAAATTCCATAACCTGGAAGAAATGGGTGCATTCCTAGAGATGTGTCAACTAACAAAACTGACCCAGGAAGAAATAGAAAACATGAACAGTCCTATAACCACGAAGGCAATTGAAGTAGTCATCAAAAACCTCCCAAGAAACCAAAGCCCAGGGCCAGATGGTTTCCCAGGGGAATTCTATCAGACATTTAAAGAAGAATTAATACCTATTCTCCTGAAACTGTTCCAAACAATAGAAATGGAAGGAAAACTTCCAAACTCATTTATGAGGCCACCATTACCTTGATTCCAAAACCAGACAAAGATCCCATCAAAAAGGAGAATTAGAGACCAATATCCTTGATGAACATGGATGCAAAAATTCTCACCAAAATACTAGCCAAGAGGACCCAACAGTACATGAAAAGGAGTATTCACCATGACCAAGTGGGATTTATCCCTGGGCTGCAAGGCTGGTTCAACATCCGCAAATCAGTCAACGTGATCAAATACATTAACAAAAGAAAGAACGAGAATCATATGATCCTCCCAAGAGATGCAGAAAAAGCATTGGACAAAGTACAGCACCCTTTCTGGATCAAAACTCTTCAGAGTATAGGGACAGCGGGTACATACCTCAATATCATAAAAGCCATCTACGAAAACCCTACAGCGAATATCATTCTCAATGGGGAAAAGCTGAGATCTTTTCCCCTAAGGTCAGCAACGCGGCAGGGATAGCCACTCTCACCACTGCTATTCAACATAGTATTAGAAGTCCTAGCCACAGCAATCAGACAACAAAAAGTAATCCAAGGCATCCAAATCGGCCGAGAGGAAGTCAAACTCTCACTCTTTGCAGATGATATGATACTTTATGTGGAAAACCCAAAAGACTCCACCCCAAAACTGCTAGAACTCACACAGCATTTCCGTCAAGTAGCAGGCTATAAAATCAATGCACAGGAATCAGTGGCATTCGTATACACCAACAACAAGACAGAAGAGAGACAAATCAAGGAGTCGATCCCATTCACAACTGCACCCAAAACCAGAAGAGACCTAGGAATATATTGAACCCAAGAGGCAAAGGATCTGTACTCAGAAAACTGCAAAATACGCAGGAAAGAAATTGAAGAAGACACAAAGAAACGGAAAAACGTTCCATGCTCATGGTTTGGGAGAACCAACATTGTGAAGAGGTCAATGCTACCTAGAGCAATCTACACATGCAATGCAATCCCCATCAAAATAGCATCCACTTTTTTCCACGAAATGGAACAAATAATCCTAAAATTTGAATGGAACGTGAAGAGACCCCGAGTAGCCAGAGGAATATTGAGAAAGAAAAGCAAAGCTGGCGGCATCACAATTCTGGACTTCCAGCTCTATGACAAAGCTGTCATCATCAAGACAGTATGGTACTGGCACAAAAACAGACACATGGATCCATGGAACAGAATCGAGAGCTCAGAAATGGACCCTCAACTCTATGGTCAACTTATCTTTGACAGAGCAGGAAGGAATGTCCAATGGCAAAAAGAGAGTCTCTTCAACAACTGGTGTTGGGAGAATTAGACAGCCTCATGCAGAAAAATGACACTGGACCATTTCCTGACACCACACACCGAAGTAGACTCCAAATGGTTGAAAGACCTCAATGTGAGACAGGAGTCCATCAAAATCCTAAAGGAGAACACAGGTAGCAAGCTCTTCGACCTCAGCCGCAGCAACTTCTTCCTAGAAACATCACCAAAGGCACGGGAAGCCAGGGCAAAAATGAACTATTGGGATTTCATCAAGATAAAAAGCTTTGGCACAGCAAAAGAAACAGTCCACAAAACCAAAAGACAACCGACAGAATGGGAGAAATTATTTGCAAATGACATATCAGATAAAGGACTACTATCCAATATGTATAAAAACTTATCAAACTCAACACCCAAAGAACAAATAATCCAATCAAGAAATAGGCAGAAGACATGAACAGACATTTTTCCAAAGAAGACATCCAAATGGCCCACAGGCACATGAAAAAGTGCTCAACACGGCTCGGCATCAGGGAAATCCAAATCAAAACCTCAATGAGATACCCCCTCACACCCGTCAGAATGGCTGAAATGAACAAGTCAGGGAACGACAGAGGTTGGCGGGGATGTGGAGAAAGGGGAACCCTCCTACACTGGTGGTGGGAATGCAACTGGTGCAACCCCTCTGAAAAGTGTATGGAGGTTCCTCAAACAGTTGAAATTAGAGCTACCATTCGATCCAGCAATTGCACTCCTGGGTATTTACCCCAAAGATACAAATGTAGGGACCCGAAGCGGTACGTGCACCCCATTGTTTATAGCAGCACTATCCACAATAGCCAAACGGTGGAAAGAGCCAAGATGTCCATCGACAGATGAATGGATAAAGAAGAGGTGGTATGTATATACACAATGGACTATTACGCAGCCATCAAAAGGAATGAGGTGTTGCCATGGACAACGACGTGGATGGAACTGGAGGGTCCGACGATTAGTGAAATAAGTCAATCAGAGAAAGACATGTATCATATGAACTCACTGATATGAGGGATTCTTAATCTCAGGAACAGAGTGAGGCTTGCTGGAGTGGTCGGGGGTGGGAGGGATGGGGTGGCTGGGTGATAGACATTGGGGAGGGTATGAGCTACGGTGAGCGCTGTGAATTGTGTAAGACTGTTGAATCACAGATCTGTACTTCTGAAACAAATAACGCAACATATTTTAAGAATAAAGGAAAACAAGGAGACAGCAGGAGAGGAAGAATGAAGGGGAGTTAGTGAGAGGGGGAGACGGACCAGGAGAGATGATGGATTCTGAAAAAAAATCCGAGGTTTCTAGAGGGGATGTGGGTCAGTGGATTGGTTTGACTGGTGATGGTTATTAAAGAGGGCACATTCTGCATGGAGCACTGTGTGTTAGGAACAAACAATGAATCATGGGACAGTACACCAAAACAAATGATGTAGTACATGGTGATTAACAAAGCAATAAAAAACAAAGACTGTAATAAGAGATGAAGAAGGACACTATATCTTACTTAAAGGGTCTATCCAACAAGAAGATCTCACAATTGTAAATGTCTATGCCCCGAACATGGGAGCATCCAATTATATAAGGCAATTAAGAAGAAAAGCAAAGAAACACATTGACCACCATACAATCATAGTGGGGGACTTTAACACCCCCCTGACTGAAATGGCCAGATCATCTAAGCAAAAGATCAACAAGGAAATAAAGACTTTAAATGACACACTGGACCAAATGGACTTCACAGACATATTCAGAACGTTCCATCCCAATGCAACGGAATACACATTCTTCTCTAGTGCCCATGGAACATTCTCCAGAATGGATCACATCCTAGGTCACAAATCAGGTCTCAACCGGTACCCAAAGATTGGGATCATTCCCTGCACATTTTCAGACCACAATGCTTTGAAACTAGAACTCAATCACAAGAGGAGAGTCGGAAAGAACTCAAATACATGGAGGCTAAAGAGCATCCTACGAAAGAATGAATGGGTCAACCAGGAAATTAAAGAAGAATTTAAAAAGTTCATGGAAACCAATGAAAATGAAAACTCAACTGTCCAAAATCTTTGGGATACAGCCAAGGCAGTCCTGCGAGGAAAGTATATAGCAATACAAGCCTTTCTCAAGAAACAAGAAAGGTCTCAAATACACACCCAACCCTACACCTAAAGGAGCTGGAGAAAGAACGGCAAATAAAGCCTAAACCCAGCAGGAGAAGAGAAATCATGCAGTTCAGAGCAGAAATCAATGAAATAGAACCCAGAAGAACAGTAGAAGTGATCAACGGAAGTAGGAGCTGGTACTTTGAAAGAATTCACAAGATTGATACACCCCTGTCGAGGCTGATCAAAAAGAAAAGAGAAATGACCCAAATCAACAAAATCATGAATGAAAGAGGAGAGATCACAAACAACACCAAAGAAATACAAACAATTATAAGAACGTAATCTGAGCAACCCTAGGGCAGCAAATTCCATAACCTGGAAGAAATGGGTGCATTCCTAGAGATGTGTCAACTAACAAAACTGACCCAGGAAGAAATAGAAAACATGAACAGTCCTATAACCACGAAGGCAATTGAAGTAGTCATCAAAAACCTCCCAAGAAACCAAAGCCCAGGGCCAGATGGTTTCCCAGGGGAATTCTATCAGACATTTAAAGAAGAATTAATACCTATTCTCCTGAAACTGTTCCAAACAATAGAAATGGAAGGAAAACTTCCAAACTCATTTATGAGGCCACCATTACCTTGATTCCAAAACCAGACAAAGATCCCATCAAAAAGGAGAATTAGAGACCAATATCCTTGATGAACATCGATGCAAAAATTCTCACCAAAATACTAGCCAAGAGGACCCAACAGTACATGAAAAGGAGTATTCACCATGACCAAGTGGGATTTATCCCTGGGCTGCAAGGCTGGTTCAACATCCGCAAATCAGTCAACGTGATCAAATACATTAACAAAAGAAAGAACGAGAATCATATGATCCTCCCAAGAGATGCAGAAAAAGCATTGGACAAAGTACAGCACCCTTTCTGGATCAAAACTCTTCAGAGTATAGGGACAGCGGGTACATACCTCAATATCATAAAAGCCATCTACGAAAACCCTACAGCGAATATCATTCTCAATGGGGAAAAGTTGAGATCTTTTCCCCTAAGGTCAGCAACGCGGCAGGGATAGCCACTCTCACCACTGCTATTCAACATAGTATTAGAAGTCCTAGCCACAGCAATCAGACAACAAAAAGTAATCCAAGGCATCCAAATCGGCAGAGAGGAAGTCAAACTCTCACTCTTTGCAGATGATATGATACTTTATGTGGAAAACCCAAAAGACTCCACCCCAAAACTGCTAGAACTCACACAGCAATTCCGTCAAGTAGTAGGCTATAAAATCAATGCACAGGAATCAGTGGCATTCCTATACACCAACAACAAGACAGAAGAGAGACAAATCAAGGAGTCGATCCCATTCACAACTGCACCCAAAACCAGAAGAGACCTAGGAATATATTCATCCCAAGAGGCAAAGGATCTGTACTCAGAAAACTACAAAATACGCAGGAAAGAAATTGAAGAAGACACAAAGAAACGGAAAAACGTTCCATGCTCATGGATTGGGAGAACCAACATTGTGAAGAGGTCAATGCTACCTAGAGCAATCTACACATGCAATGCAATCCCCATCAAAATACCATCCACTTTTTTCCAGGAAATGGAACAAATACTCCTAAAATTTGAATGGAACCAGAAGAGACACCGAATAGCCAGAGGAATATTGAGAAAGAAAAGCAAAGCTGGCGGCATCACAATTCTGGACTTCCAGCTCTATGACAAAGCTGTCATCATCAAGACAGTATGGTCCTGGCACAAAAACAGACACATGGATCCATGGAACAGAATCGAGAGCCCAGAAATGGACCCTCAACTCTATGGTCAACTTATCTTTGACAGAGCAGGAAGGAATGTCCAGTGGCAAAACGAGAGTCTCTTCAACAACTGGTGTTGGGAGAATTGGACAGCCCCATGCAGAAGAATGACAGTGGACCATTTCCTGACACCACACACAAAAGTAGACTCCAAATGGTTGAAAGACCTCAATGTGAGACAGGAGTCCATCAAAATCCTAAAGGAGAACACAGGTAGCAAGCACTTCGACCTCAGCCGCAGCAACTTCTTCCTAGAAACATCACCAAAGGAACGGGAAGCCAGGGCAAAAATGAACTATTGGGATTTCATCAAGATAAAAAGCTTTGGCACAGCAAAAGAAACAGTCCACAAAACCAAAAGACAACCGACAGAATGGGAGAAATTATTTGCAAATGACCTATCAGATAAAGGGCTACTACCCAATATGTATAAAAACTTATCAAACTCAACACCCAAAGAACAAATAATCCAATCAAGAAATAGGCAGAAGACATGAACAGACATTTTTCCAAAGAAGACATCCAAATGGCCCACAGGCACATGAAAAAGTGCTCAACACGGCTTGGCATCAGAGAAATCCAAATGAAAACCTCAATGAGATACCACCTCACACCCGTCAGAATGGCTCAAATGAACAAGTCAGGGAACGACAGAGTTTGGCGGGGATGTGGAGATAGGGGAACCCGCCGACACTGGTGGTGGGAATGCAAGCTGCTGCAACCCCTCTGGAAAACAGTATGGTGGTTCCTCACACAGTTGAAATTAGAGCTACCATTCGATCCAACATTTGCACTCCTGGGTATTTACCCCAAAGATACAAATGTAGGGACCTGAAGCTTTACGTGCACCTCATTGTTTATAGCAGCAATGTCCACAATAGCCAAACTGTGGAAACAGCCAAGATGTCCATCGACAGATGAATGGATAAAGAAGAGGTGCTATATATATACACAATGGACTATTACGCAGCCATCAAAAGGAATGAGATGCTGCCATGGACAACGACGTGGATGGAACTGGAGGGTCCGACGATTAGTGAAATAAGTCAATCAGAGAAAGACATGTATCATATGACCCCACTGATATGAGGGATTCTTAATCTCAGGAACAGAGTGAGGCTTGCTGGAGTGGTCGGGGGTGGGAGGGATGGGGTGGCTGGGTGATAGACATTGGGGAGGGTATGAGCTACGGTGAGCGCTGTGAATTGTGTAAGACTGTTGAATCACAGATCTGTACTTCTGAAACAACGCAACATATTTTAAGAATAAAGGAAAAGAAGGAGACAGCAGGAGTGGAAGAATGAAGGGGAGTTAGTGAGAGGATGAGACGGACCAGGAGAGATGATGGGTTCTGAAAAAAAATCTGAGGTTTCTAGAGGGGAGGTGGGTCGGGGGATTGGTTAGCCTGGTGGTGGGTATTAAAGAGGGCACATTCTCCATGGAGCACTGTGTGTTAGGAACAAACAATGAATCATGTGACACTACACCAAAACAAATGATGTACTCCATGGTGATTAACAAAGCAATAAAAAACAAAGACTGTAATAAGAGATGAAGAAGGACACTATATCCTACTTAGTGGGTCTATCCAACAAGAAGATCTCACAATTGTAAATATCTATGCCCCGAACATGGGAGCATCCAATTATATAAGGCAATTAAGAAGAAAAGCAAAGAAACACATTGACCACCATACAATCATAGTGGGGGACTTTAACACCCCCCTGACTGAAATGGCCAGATCATCTAAGCAAAAGATCAACAAGGAAATAAAGACTTTAAATGACACACTGGACCAAATGGACTTCACAGACATATTCAGAACGTTCCATCCCAATGCAACGGAATACACATTCTTCTCTAGTGCCCATGGAACATTCTCCAGAATGGATCACATCCTAGGTCACAAATCAGGTCTCAACCGGTACCCAAAGATTGGGATCATTCCCTTCACATTTTCAGACCACAATGCTTTGAAACTAGAACTCAATCACAAGAGGAGAGTCGGAAAGAACTCAAATACATGGAGGCTAAAGAGCATCCTACGAAAGAATGAATGGGTCAACCAGGAAATTAAAGAAGAATTTAAAAAGTTCATGGAAACCAATGAAAATGAAAACTCAACTGTCCAAAATCTTTGGGATACAGCCAAGGCAGTCCTGCGAGGAAAGTATATAGCAATACAAGCCTTTCTCAAGAAACAAGAAAGGTCTCAAATACACACCCAACCCTACACCTAAAGGAGCTGGAGAAAGAACGGCAAATAAAGCCTAAACCCAGCAGGAGAAGAGAAATCATGCAGTTCAGAGCAGAAATCAATGAAATAGAACCCAGAAGAACAGTAGAAGTGATCAACGGAAGTAGGAGCTGGTACTTTGAAAGAATTCACAAGATTGATACACCCCTGTCCAGGCTGATCAAAAAGAAAAGAGAAATGACCCAAATCAACAAAATCATGAATGAAAGAGGAGAGATCACAAACAACACCAAAGAAATACAAACAATTATAAGAACGTAATCTGAGCAACCCTAGGGCAGCAAATTCCATAACCTGGAAGAAATGGGTGCATTCCTAGAGATGTGTCAACTAACAAAACTGACCCAGGAAGAAATAGAAAACATGAACAGTCCTATAACCACGAAGGCAATTGAAGTAGTCATCAAAAACCTCCCAAGAAACCAAAGCCCAGGGCCAGATGGTTTCCCAGGGGAATTCTATCAGACATTTAAAGAAGAATTAATACCTATTCTCCTGAAACTGTTCCAAACAATAGAAATGGAAGGAAAACTTCCAAACTCATTTATGAGGCCACCATTACCTTGATTCCAAAACCAGACAAAGATCCCATCAAAAAGGAGAATTAGAGACCAATATCCTTGATGAACATCGATGCAAAAATTCTCACCAAAATACTAGCCAAGAGGACCCAACAGTACATGAAAAGGAGTATTCACCATGACCAAGTGGGATTTATCCCTGGGCTGCAAGGCTGGTTCAACATCCGCAAATCAGTCAACGTGATCAAATACATTAACAAAAGAAAGAACGAGAATCATATGATCCTCCCAAGAGATGCAGAAAAAGCATTGGACAAAGTACAGCACCCTTTCTGGATCAAAACTCTTCAGAGTATAGGGACAGCGGGTACATACCTCAATATCATAAAAGCCATCTACGAAAACCCTACAGCGAATATCATTCTCAATGGGGAAAAGCTGAGATCTTTTCCCCTAAGGTCAGCAACGCGGCAGGGATAGCCACTCTCACCACTGCTATTCAACATAGTATTAGAAGTCCTAGCCACAGCAATCAGACAACAAAAAGTAATCCAAGGCTCCAAATCGGCAGAGAGGAAGTCAAACTCTCACTCTTTGCAGATGATATGATACTTTATGTGGAAAACCCAAAAGACTCCACCCCAAAACTGCTAGAACTCACAAAGCAATTCCGTCAAGTAGCAGGCAATAAAATCAATGCACAGGAATCAGTGGCATTCCTATACACCAACAACAAGACAGAAGAGAGACAAATCAAGGAGTCGATCCCATTCACAACTGCACCCAAAACCAGAAGAGACCTAGGAATATATTCATCCCAAGAGGCAAAGGATCTGTACCCAGAAAACTACAAAATACGCAGGAAAGAAATTGAAGAAGACACAAAGAAACGGAAAAACTTTCCATGCTCATGGATTGGGAGAACCAACATTGTGAAGAGGTCAATGCTACCTAGAGCAATCTACACATGCAAAGCAATCCCCATCAAAATACCATCCACTTTTTTCCAGGAAATGGAACAAATACTCCTAAAATTTGAATGGAACCAGAAGAGACCCCGAATAGCCAGAGGAATATTGAGAAAGAAAAGCAAAGCTGGCGGCATCACAATTCTGGACTTCCAGCTCTATGACAAAGCTGTCATCATCAAGACAGTATGGTACTGGCACAAAAACAGACACATGGATCCATGGAACAGAATCGAGAGCCCAGAAATGGACCCTCAACTCTATGGTCAACTTATCTTTGACAGAGCAGGAAGGAATGTCCAATGGCAAAAAGAGAGTCTCTTCAACAACTGGTGTTGGGAGAATTGGACAGCCCCATGCAGAAGAATGACACTGGACCATTTCCTGACACCACACACAGAAGTAGACGCCAAATGGTTGAAAGACCTCAATGTGAGACAGGAGTCCATCAAAATCCTAAAGGAGAACACAGGTAGCAAGCTCTTCGACCTCAGCCGCAGCAACTTCTTCCTAGAAACATCACCAAAGGCACGGGAAGCCAGGGCAAAAATGAACTATTGGGATTTCATCAAGATAAAAAGCTTTGGCACAGCAAAAGAAACAGTCCACAAAACCAAAAGACAACCGACAGAATGGGAGAAATTATTTGCAAATGACCTATCAGATAAAGGGCTACTACCCAATATGTATAAAAACTTATCAAACTCAACACCCAAAGAACAAATAATCCAATCAAGAAATAGGCAGAAGACATGAACAGACATTTTTCCAAAGAAGACATCCAAATGGCCCACAGGCACATGAAAAAGTGCTCAACACGGCTTGGCATCAGAGAAATCCAAATGAAAACCTCAATGAGATACCACCTCACACCCGTCAGAATGGCTCAAATGAACAAGTCAGGGAACGACAGAGTTTGGCGGGGATGTGGAGATAGGGGAACCCGCCGACACTGGTGGTGGGAATGCAAGCTGCTGCAACCCCTCTGGAAAACAGTATGGAGGTTCCTCACACAGTTGAAATTAGAGCTACCATTCGATCCAACATTTGCACTCCTGGGTATTTACCCCAAAGATACAAATGTAGGGACCCGAAGCGGTACGTGCACCCCATTGTTTATAGCAGCAATGTCCACAATAGCCAAACTGTGGAAACAGCCAAGATGTCCATCGACAGATGAATGGATAAAGAAGAGGTGGTATATATATACACAATGGACTATTACGCAGCCATCAAAAGGAATGAGATGTTGCCATGGACAACGACGTGGATGGAACTGGAGGGTCCGACGATTAGTGAAATAAGTCAATCAGAGAAAGACATGTATCATATGACCCCACTGATATGAGGGATTCTTAATCTCAGGAACAGAGTGAGGCTTGCTGGAGTGGTCGGGGGTGGGAGGGATGGGGTGGCTGGGTGATAGACATTGGGGAGGGTATGAGCTACGGTGAGCGCTGTGAATTGTGTAAGACTGTTGAATCACAGATCTGTACTTCTGAAACAACGCAACATATTTTAAGAATAAAGGAAAAGAAGGAGACAGCAGGAGTGGAAGAATGAAGGGGAGTTAGTGAGAGGATGAGACGGACCAGGAGAGATGATGGGTTCTGAAAAAAAATCTGAGGTTTCTAGAGGGGAGGTGGGTCGGGGGATTGGTTAGCCTGGTGGTGGGTATTAAAGAGGGCACATTCTCCATGGAGCACTGTGTGTTAGGAACAAACAATGAATCATGTGACACTACACCAAAACAAATGATGTACTCCATGGTGATTAACAAAGCAATAAAAAACAAAGACTGTAATAAGAGATGAAGAAGGACACTATATCCTACTTAAAGGGTCTATCCAACAAGAAGATCTCACAATTGTAAATATCTATGCCCCGAACATGGGAGCATCCAATTATATAAGGCAATTAAGAAGAAAAGCAAAAAACACATTGACCACCATACAATCATAGTGGGGGACTTTAACACCCCCCCTGACTGAAATGGCCAGATCATCTAAGCAAAAGATCAACAAGGAAATAAAGACTTTAAATGACACACTGGACAAAATGGACTTCACAGACATATTCAGAACGTTCCATCCCAATGCAACGGAATACACATTCTTCTCTAGTGCCCATGGAACATTCTCCAGAATGGATCACATCCTAGGTCACAAATCAGGTCTCAACCGGTACCCAAAGATTGGGATCATTCCCTGCACATTTTCAGACCACAATGCTTTGAAACTAGAACTCAATCACAAGAGGAGAGTCGGAAAGAACTCAAATACATGGAGGCTAAAGAGCATCCTACGAAAGAATGAATGGGTCAACCAGGAAATTAAAGAAGAATTTAAAAAGTTCATGGAAACCAATGAAAATGAAAACTCAACTGTCCAAAATCTTTGGGATACAGCCAAGGCAGTCCTGCGAGGAAAGTATATAGCAATACAAGCCTTTCTCAAGAAACAAGAAAGGTCTCAAATACACACCCAACCCTACACCTAAAGGAGCTGGAGAAAGAACGGCAAATAAAGCCTAAACCCAGCAGGAGAAGAGAAATCATGCAGTTCAGAGCAGAAATCAATGAAATAGAACCCAGAAGAACAGTAGAAGTGATCAACGGAACTAGGAGCTGGTACTTTGAAAGAATTCACAAGATTGATACACCCCTGTCCAGGCTGATCAAAAAGAAAAGAGAAATGACCCAAATCAACAAAATCACGAATGAAAGAGGAGAGATCACAAACAACACCAAAGAAATACAAACAATTATAAGAACGTAATCTGAGCAACCCTAGGGCAGCAAATTCCATAACCTGGAAGAAATGGGTGCATTCCTAGAGATGTGTCAACTAACAAAACTGACCCAGGAAGAAATAGAAAACATGAACAGTCCTATAACCACGAAGGCAATTGAAGTAGTCATCAAAAACCTCCCAAGAAACCAAAGCCCAGGGCCAGATGGTTTCCCAGGGGAATTCTATCAGACATTTAAAGAAGAATTAATACCTATTCTCCTGAAACTGTTCCAAACAATAGAAATGGAAGGAAAACTTCCAAACTCATTTATGAGGCCACCATTACCTTGATTCCAAAACCAGACAAAGATCCCATCAAAAAGGAGAATTAGAGACCAATATCCTTGATGAACATCGATGCAAAAATTCTCACCAAAATACTAGCCAAGAGGACACAACAGTACATGAAAAGGAGTCTTCACCATGACCAAGTGGGATTTATCCCTGGGCTGCAAGGCTGGTTCAACATCCGCAAATCAGTCAACGTGATCAAATACATTAACAAAAGAAAGAACGAGAATCATATGATCCTCCCAAGAGATGCAGAAAAAGCATTGGACAAAGTACAGCACTCTTTCTGGATCAAAACTCTTCAGAGTATAGGGACAGCGGGTACATACCTCAATATCATAAAAGCCATCTACGAAATCCCTACAGCGAATATCATTCTCAATGGGGAAAAGCTGAGATCTTTTCCCCTAAGGTCAGCAACGCGGCAGGGATAGCCACTCTCACCACTGCTATTCAACATAGTATTAGAAGTCCTAGCCACGGCAATCAGACAGCAAAAAGTAATCCAAGGCATCCAAATCGGCCGAGAGGAAGTCAAACTCTCACTCTTTGCAGATGATATGATACTTTATGTGGAAAACCCAAAAGACTCCACCCCAAAACTGCTAGAACTCACACAGCAATTCCGTCAAGTAGCAGGCTATAAAATCAATGCCCAGGAATCAGTGGCATTCCTATACACCAACAACAAGACAGAAGAGAGACAAATCAAGGAGTCGATCCCATTCACAACTGCACCCAAAACCAGAAGAGACCTACGAATATATTGAACCCAAGAGGCAAAGGATCTGTACTCAGAAAACTGCAAAATACGCAGGAAAGAAATTGAAGAAGACACAAAGAAACGGAAAAACGTTCCATGCTCATGGTTTGGGAGAACCAACATTGTGAAGAGGTCAATGCTACCTAGAGCAATCTACACATGCAATGCAATCCCCATCAAAATAGCATCCACTTTTTTCCACGAAATGGAACAAATAATCCTAAAATTTGAATGGAACGTGAAGAGACCCCGAGGAGCCAGAGGAATATTGAGAAAGAAAAGCAAAGCTGGCGGCATCACAATTCTGGACTTCCAGCTCTATGACAAAGCTGTCATCATCAAGACAGTATGGTACTGGCACAAAAACAGACACATGGATCCATGGAACAGAATCGAGAGCCCAGAAATGGACCCTCAACTCTATGGTCAACTTATCTTTGACAGAGCAGGAAGGAATGTCCAATGGCAAAAAGAGAGTCTCTTCAACAACTGGTGTTGGGAGAATTGGACAGCCCCATGCAGAAGAATGACACTGGACCATTTCCTGACACCACACACAGAAGTAGACGCCAAATGGTTGAAAGACCTCAATGTGAGACAGGAGTCCATCAAAATCCTAAAGGAGAACACAGGTAGCAAGCTCTTCGACCTCAGCCGCAGCAACTTCTTCCTAGAAACATCACCAAAGGCACGGGAAGCCAGGGCAAAAATGAACTATTGGGATTTCATCAAGATAAAAAGCTTTGGCACAGCAAAAGAAACAGTCCACAAAACCAAAAGACAACCGACAGAATGGGAGAAATTATTTGCAAATGACCTATCAGATAAAGGGCTACTATCCAATATGTATAAAAACTTATCAAACTCAACACCCAAAGAACAAATAATCCAATCAAGAAATAGGCAGAAGACATGAACAGACATTTTTCCAAAGAAGACATCCAAATGGCCCACAGGCACATGAAAAAGTGCTCAACACGGCTCGGCATCAGGGAAATCCAAATCAAAACCTCAATGAGATACCACCTCACACCCGTCAGAATGGCTCAAATGAACAAGTCAGGGAACGACAGAGGTTGGCGGGGATGTGGAGAAAGGGGAACCCTCCTACACTGGTGGTGGGAATGCAAGCTGGTGCAACCCCTCTGGAAAAGTGTATGGAGGTTCCTCAAACAGTTATAATTAGAGCTACCATTCGATCCAGCAATTGCACTCCTGGGTATTTACCCCAAAGATACAAATGTAGGGACCCGAAGCGGTACGTGCACCCCATTGTTTATAGCGGCAATATCCACAATAGCCAAACGGTGGAAAGAGCCAAGATGTCCATCGACAGATGAATGGATAAAGAAGAGGTGGTATATATATACACAATGGACTATTACGCAGCCATCAAAAGGAATGAGGTGTTGCCATGGACAACGACGTGGATGGAACTGGAGGGTCCGACGATTAGTGAAATAAGTCAATCAGAGAAAGACATGTATCATATGACCTCACTGATATGAGGGATTCTTAATCTCAGGAACAGAGTGAGGCTTGCTGGAGTGGTCGGGGGGGGGATGGGGTGGCTGGGTGATAGACTTTGGGGAGGGTATGAGCTACGGTGAGCGCTGTGAATTGTGTAAGACTGTTGAATCACAGATCTGTACTTCTGAAACAAATAACGCAACATATTTTAAGAATAAAGGAAAACAAGGAGACAGCAGGAGAGGAAGAATGAAGGGGAGTTAGTGAGAGGGGGAGACGGACCAGGAGAGATGATGGATTCTGAAAAATAATCCGAGGTTTCTAGAGGGGAGGTGGGTCGGTGGATTGGTTTGACTGGTGATGGTTATTAAAGAGGGCACATTCTGCATGGAGCACTGTGTGTTAGGAACAAACAATGAATCATGGGACAGTACACCAAAACAAATGATGTAGTACATGGTGATTAACAAAGCAATAAAAAACAAAGACTGTAATAAGAGATGAAGAAGGACACTATATCCTACTTAAAGGGTCTATCCAACAAGAAGATCTCACAATTGTAAATATCTATGCCCCGAACATGGGAGCATCCAATTATATAAGGCAATTAAGAAGAAAAGCAAAGAAACACATTGACCACCATACAATCATAGTGGGGGACTTTAACACCCCCCTGACTGAAATGGCCAGATCATCTAAGCAAAAGATCAACAAGGAAATAAAGACTTTAAATGACACACTGGACCAAATGGACTTCACAGACATATTCAGAACGTTCCATCCCAATGCAACGGAATACACATTCTTCTCTAGTGCCCATGGAACATTCTCCAGAATGGATCACATCCTAGGTCACAAATCAGGTCTCAACCGGTACCCAAAGATTGGGATCATTCCCTGCACATTTTCAGACCACAATGCTTTGAAACTAGAACTCAATCACAAGAGGAAAGTGGGAAAGAACTCAAATACATGGAGGCTAAAGAGCATCCTACGAAAGAATGAATGGGTCAACCAGGAAATTAAAGAAGAATTTAAAAAGTTCATGGAAACCAATGAAAATGAAAACTCAACTGTCCAAAATCTTTGGGATACAGCCAAGGCAGTCCTGCGAGGAAAGTATATAGCAATACAAGCCTTTCTCAAGAAACAAGAAAGGTCTCAAATACACACCCAACCCTACACCTAAAGGAGCTGGAGAAAGAACGGCAAATAAAGCCTAAACCCAGCAGGAGAAGAGAAATCATGCAGTTCAGAGCAGAAATCAATGAAATAGAACCCAGAAGAACAGTAGAAGTGATCAACGGAACTAGGAGCTGGTACTTTGAAAGAATTCACAAGATTGATACACCCCTGTCCAGGCTGATCAAAAAGAAAAGAGAAATGACCCAAATCAACAAAATCATGAATGAAAGAGGAGAGATCACAAACAACACCAAAGAAATACAAACAATTATAAGAACGTAATCTGAGCAACCCTAGGGCAGCAAATTCCATAACCTGGAAGAAATGGGTGCATTCCTAGAGATGTGTCAACTAACAAAACTGACCCAGGAAGAAATAGAAAACATGAACAGTCCTATAACCACGAAGGCAATTGAAGTAGTCATCAAAAACCTCCCAAGAAACCAAAGCCCAGGGCCAGATGGTTTCCCAGGGGATTTCTATCAGACATTTAAAGAAGAATTAATACCTATTCTCCTGAAACTGTTCCAAACAATAGAAATGGAAGGAAAACTTCCAAACTCATTTATGAGGCCACCATTACCTTGATTCCAAAACCAGACAAAGATCCCATCAAAAAGGAGAATTAGAGACCAATATCCTTGATGAACATCGATGCAAAAATTCTCACCAAAATACTAGACAAGAGGACCCAACAGTACATGAAAAGGAGTATTCACCATGATCAAGTGGGATTTATCCCTGGGCTGCAAGGCTGGTTCAACATCCGCAAATCAGTCAACGTGATCAAATACATTAACAAAATAAAGAACGAGAATCATATGATCCTCTCAATAGATGCAGAAAAAGCATTGGACAAACTACAGCACCCTTTCTGGATCAAACCTCTTCAGAGTATAGGGACAGCGGGTACATACCTCAATATCATAAAAGCCATCTACGAAAACCGTACAGCGAATATCATTCTCAATAGTGAAAAGCTGAGATCTTTTCCCCTAAGGTCAGGAACGCGGCAGGGATAGCCACTCTCACCACTGCTATTCAACATAGTATTAGAACTCCTAGCCACAGCAATCAGACAACAAAAAGTAATCCAAGGCATCCAAATCGGCAGAGAGGAAGTCAAACTCTCACTCTTGGCAGATGATATGATACTTTATGTGGAAAACCCAAACGACTCCACCCCAAAACTGCTAGAACTCACACAGCAATTCCGTCAAGTAGCAGGCTATAAAATCAATGCACAGGAATCAGTGGCATTCCTATACACCAACAACAAGACAGAAGAGAGACAAATCAAGGAGTCGATCCCATTCACAACTGCACCCAAAACCAGAAGAGACCTAGGAATATATTCATCCCAAGAGGCAAAGGATCTGTACTCAGAAAACTACAAAATACGCAGGAAAGCAATTGAAGAAGACACAAAGAAACGGAAAAACGTTCCATGCTCATGGATTGGGAGAACCAACATTGTGAAGAGGTCAATGCTATCTAGAGCAATCTACACACGCAATGCAATCCCCATCAAAATACCATCCACTTTTTTCCAGGAAATGGAACAAATACTCCTAAAATTTGAATGGAACCAGAAGAGACCCCGAATAGCCAGAGGAATATTGAGAAAGAAAAGCAAAGCTGGCGGCATCACAGTTCTGGACTTCCAGCTCTATGACAAAGCTGTCATCATCAAGACAGTATGGTACTGGCACAAAAACAGACACATGGATCCATGGAACAGAATCGAGAGCCCAGAAATGGACCCTCAACTCTATGGTCAACTTATCTTTGACAGAGCAGGAAGGAATGTCCAATGGCAAAAAGAGAGTCTCTTCAACAACTGGTGTTGGGAGAATTGGACAGCCCCATGCAGAAGAATGACAGTGGACCATTTCCTGACACCACACACAAAAGTAGACTCCAAATGGTTGAAAGACCTCAATGTGAGACAGGAGTCCATTAAAATCCTAAAGGAGAACACAGGTAGCAAGCACTTCGACCTCAGCCGCAGCAACTTCTTCCTAGAAACATCACCAAAGGCACGGGAAGCCAGGGCAAAAATGAACTATTGGGATTTCATCAAGATAAAAAGCTTTGGCACAGCAAAAGAAACAGTCCACAAAACCAAAAGACAACCGACAGAATGGGAGAAATTATTTGCAAATGACCTATCAGATAAAGGGCTACTACCCAATATGTATAAAAACTTATCAAACTCAACACCCAAAGAACAAATAATCCAATCAAGAAATAGGCAGAAGACATGAACAGACATTTTTCCAAAGAAGACATCCAAATGGCCCACAGGCACATGAAAAAGTGCTCAACACGGCTTGGCATCAGAGAAATCCAAATGAAAACCTCAATGAGATACCACCTCACACCCGTCAGAATGGCTCAAATGAACAATTCAGGGAACGACAGAGTTTGGCGGGGATGTGGAGATAGGGGAACCCGCCGACACTGGTGGTGGGAATGCAAGCTGCTGCAACCCCTCTGGAAAACAGTATGGAGGTTCCTCACACAGTTGAAATTAGAGCTACCATTCGATCCAACATTTGCACTCCTGGGTATTTACCCCAAAGATACAAATGTAGGGACCCGAAGCGGTACGTGCACCCCATTGTTTATAGCAGCAATGTCCACAATAGCCAAACTGTGGAAACAGCCAAGATGTCCATCGACAGATGAATGGATAAAGAAGAGGTGGTATATATATACACAATGGACTATTACGCAGCCATCAAAAGGAATGAGATGTTGCCATGGACAACGACGTGGATGGAACTGGAGGGTCCGACGATTAGTGAAATAAGTCAATCAGAGAAAGACATGTATCATATGACCCCACTGATATGAGGGATTCTTAATCTCAGGAACAGAGTGAGGCTTGCTGGAGTGGTCGGGGGTGGGAGGGATGGGGTGGCTGGGTGATAGACATTGGGGAGGGTATGAGCTACGGTGAGCGCTGTGAATTGTGTAAGACTGTTGAATCACAGATCTGTACTTCTGAAACAACGCAACATATTTTAAGAATAAAGGAAAAGAAGGAGACAGCAGGAGTGGAAGAATGAAGGGGAGTTAGTGAGAGGATGAGACGGACCAGGAGAGATGATGGGTTCTGAAAAAAAATCTGAGGTTTCTAGAGGGGAGGTGGGTCGGGGGATTGGTTAGCCTGGTGGTGGGTATTAAAGAGGGCACATCCTCCATGGAGCACTGTGTGTTAGGAACAAACAATGAATCATGGGACACTACACCAAAACAAATGATGTACTCCATGGTGATTAACAAAGCAATAAAAAACAAAGACTGTAATAAGAGATGAAGAAGGACACTATATCCTACTTAATGGGTCTATCCAACAAGAAGATCTCACAATTGTAAATATCTATGCCCCGAACATGGGAGCATCCAATTATATAAGCCAATTAAGAAGAAAAGCAAAGAAACACATTGACCACCATACAATCATAGTGGGGGACATTAACACCCCCCTGACTGAAATGGCCAGATCATCTAAGCAAAAGATCAACAAGGAAATAAAGACTTTAAATGACACACTGGACCAAATGGACTTCACAGACATATTCAGAACGTTCCATCCCAATGCAACGGAATACACATTCTTCTCTAGTGCCCATGGAACATTCTCCAGAATGGATCACATCCTAGGTCACAAATCAGGTCTCAACCGGTACCCAAAGATTGGGATCATTCCCTGCACATTTTCAGACCACAATGCTTTGAAACTAGAACTCAATCACAAGAGGAGAGTCGGAAAGAACTCAAATACATGGAGGCTAAAGAGCATCCTACGAAAGAATGAATGGGTCAACCAGGAAATTAAAGAAGAGTTTAAATAGTTCATGGAAACCAATGAAAATGAAAACTCAACTGTCCAAAATCTTTGGGATACAGCCAAGGCAGTCCTGCGAGGAAAGTATATAGCAATACAAGCCTTTCTCAAGAAACAAGAAAGGTCTCAAATACACACCCAACCCTACACCTAAAGGAGCTGGAGAAAGAACGGCAAATAAAGCCTAAACCCAGCAGGAGAAGAGAAATCATGCAGTTCAGAGCAGAAATCAATGAAATAGAACCCAGAAGAACGGTAGAAGTGATCAACGGAACTAGGAGCTGGTACTTTGAAAGAATTCACAAGATTGATACACCCCTGTCCAGGCTGATCAAAAAGAAAAGAGAAATGACCCAAATCAACAAAATCATGAATGAAAGAGGAGAGATCACAAACAACACCAAAGAAATACAAACAATTATAAGAACGTAATCTGAGCAACCCTAGGGCAGCAAATTCCATAACCTGGAAGAAATGGGTGCATTCCTAGAGATGTGTCAACTAACAAAACTGACCCAGGAAGAAATAGAAAACATGAACAGTCCTATAACCACGAAGGCAATTGAAGTAGTCATCAAAAACCTCCCAAGAAACCAAAGCCCAGGGCCAGATGGTTTCCCAGGGGAATTCTATCAGACATTTAAAGAAGAATTAATACCTATTCTCCTGAAACTGTTCCAAACAATAGAAATGGAAGGAAAACTTCCAAACTCATTTATGAGGCCACCATTACCTTGATTCCAAAACCAGACAAAGATCCCATCAAAAAGGAGAATTAGAGACCAATATCCTTGATGAACATGGATGCAAAAATTCTCACCAAAATACTAGCCAAGAGGACCCAACAGTACATGAAAAGGAGTATTCACCATGACCAAGTGGGATTTATCCCTGGGCTGCAAGGCTGGTTCAACATCCGCAAATCAGTCAACGTGATCAAATACATTAACAAAAGAAAGAACGAGAATCATATGATCCTCCCAAGAGATGCAGAAAAAGCATTGGACAAAGTACAGCACCCTTTCTGGATCAAAACTCTTCAGAGTATAGGGACAGCGGGTACATACCTCAATATCATAAAAGCCATCTACGAAAACCCTACAGCGAATATCATTCTCAATGGGGAAAAGCTGAGATCTTTTCCCCTAAGGTCAGCAACGCGGCAGGGATAGCCACTCTCACCACTGCTATTCAACATAGTATTAGAAGTCCTAGCCACAGCAATCAGACAACAAAAAGTAATCCAAGGCATCCAAATCGGCCGAGAGGAAGTCAAACTCTCACTCTTTGCAGATGATATGATACTTTATGTGGAAAACCCAAAAGACTCCACCCCAAAACTGCTAGAACTCACACAGCATTTCCGTCAAGTAGCAGGCTATAAAATCAATGCACAGGAATCAGTGGCATTCGTATACACCAACAACAAGACAGAAGAGAGACAAATCAAGGAGTCGATCCCATTCACAACTGCACCCAAAACCAGAAGAGACCTAGGAATATATTGAACCCAAGAGGCAAAGGATCTGTACTCAGAAAACTGCAAAATACGCAGGAAAGAAATTGAAGAAGACACAAAGAAACGGAAAAACGTTCCATGCTCATGGTTTGGGAGAACCAACATTGTGAAGAGGTCAATGCTACCTAGAGCAATCTACACATGCAATGCAATCCCCATCAAAATAGCATCCACTTTTTTCCACGAAATGGAACAAATAATCCTAAAATTTGAATGGAACGTGAAGAGACCCCGAGTAGCCAGAGGAATATTGAGAAAGAAAAGCAAAGCTGGCGGCATCACAATTCTGGACTTCCAGCTCTATGACAAAGCTGTCATCATCAAGACAGTATGGTACTGGCACAAAAACAGACACATGGATCCATGGAACAGAATCGAGAGCTCAGAAATGGACCCTCAACTCTATGGTCAACTTATCTTTGACAGAGCAGGAAGGAATGTCCAATGGCAAAAAGAGAGTCTCTTCAACAACTGGTGTTGGGAGAATTAGACAGCCTCATGCAGAAAAATGACACTGGACCATTTCCTGACACCACACACCGAAGTAGACTCCAAATGGTTGAAAGACCTCAATGTGAGACAGGAGTCCATCAAAATCCTAAAGGAGAACACAGATAGCAAGCTCTTCGACCTCAGCCGCAGCAACTTCTTCCTAGAAACATCACCAAAGGCACGGGAAGCCAGGGCAAAAATGAACTATTGGGATTTCATCAAGATAAAAAGCTTTGGCACAGCAAAAGAAACAGTCCACAAAACCAAAAGACAACCGACAGAATGGGAGAAATTATTTGCAAATGACATATCAGATAAAGGACTACTATCCAATATGTATAAAAACTTATCAAACTCAACACCCAAAGAACAAATAATCCAATCAAGAAATAGGCAGAAGACATGAACAGACATTTTTCCAAAGAAGACATCCAAATGGCCCACAGGCACATGAAAAAGTGCTCAACACGGCTCGGCATCAGGGAAATCCAAATCAAAACCTCAATGAGATACCCCCTCACACCCGTCAGAATGGCTGAAATGAACAAGTCAGGGAACGACAGAGGTTGGCGGGGATGTGGAGAAAGGGGAACCCTCCTACACTGGTGGTGGGAATGCAACTGGTGCAACCCCTCTGAAAAGTGTATGGAGGTTCCTCAAACAGTTGAAATTAGAGCTACCATTCGATCCAGCAATTGCACTCCTGGGTATTTACCCCAAAGATACAAATGTAGGGACCCGAAGCGGTACGTGCACCCCATTGTTTATAGCAGCACTATCCACAATAGCCAAACGGTGGAAAGAGCCAAGATGTCCATCGACAGATGAATGGATAAAGAAGAGGTGGTATGTATATACACAATGGACTATTACGCAGCCATCAAAAGGAATGAGGTGTTGCCATGGACAACGACGTGGATGGAACTGGAGGGTCCGACGATTAGTGAAATAAGTCAATCAGAGAAAGACATGTATCATATGAACTCACTGATATGAGGGATTCTTAATCTCAGGAACAGAGTGAGGCTTGCTGGAGTGGTCGGGGGTGGGAGGGATGGGGTGGCTGGGTGATAGACATTGGGGAGGGTATGAGCTACGGTGAGCGCTGTGAATTGTGTAAGACTGTTGAATCACAGATCTGTACTTCTGAAACAAATAACGCAACATATTTTAAGAATAAAGGAAAACAAGGAGACAGCAGGAGAGGAAGAATGAAGGGGAGTTAGTGAGAGGGGGAGACGGACCAGGAGAGATGATGGATTCTGAAAAAAAATCCGAGGTTTCTAGAGGGGATGTGGGTGAGTGGATTGGTTTGACTGGTGATGGTTATTAAAGAGGGCACATTCTGCATGGAGCACTGTGTGTTAGGAACAAACAATGAATCATGGGACAGTACACCAAAACAAATGATGTAGTACATGGTGATTAACAAAGCAATAAAAAACAAAGACTGTAATAAGAGATGAAGAAGGACACTATATCTTACTTAAAGGGTCTATCCAACAAGAAGATCTCACAATTGTAAATGTCTATGCCCCGAACATGGGAGCATCCAATTATATAAGGCAATTAAGAAGAAAAGCAAAGAAACACATTGACCACCATACAATCATAGTGGGGGACTTTAACACCCCCCTGACTGAAATGGCCAGATCATCTAAGCAAAAGATCAACAAGGAAATAAAGACTTTAAATGACACACTGGACCAAATGGACTTCACAGACATATTCAGAACGTTCCATCCCAATGCAACGGAATACACATTCTTCTCTAGTGCCCATGGAACATTCTCCAGAATGGATCACATCCTAGGTCACAAATCAGGTCTCAACCGGTACCCAAAGATTGGGATCATTCCCTGCACATTTTCAGACCACAATGCTTTGAAACTAGAACTCAATCACAAGAGGAGAGTCGGAAAGAACTCAAATACATGGAGGCTAAAGAGCATCCTACGAAAGAATGAATGGGTCAACCAGGAAATTAAAGAAGAATTTAAAAAGTTCATGGAAACCAATGAAAATGAAAACTCAACTGTCCAAAATCTTTGGGATACAGCCAAGGCAGTCCTGCGAGGAAAGTATATAGCAATACAAGCCTTTCTCAAGAAACAAGAAAGGTCTCAAATACACACCCAACCCTACACCTAAAGGAGCTGGAGAAAGAACGGCAAATAAAGCCTAAACCCAGCAGGAGAAGAGAAATCATGCAGTTCAGAGCAGAAATCAATGAAATAGAACCCAGAAGAACAGTAGAAGTGATCAACGGAAGTAGGAGCTGGTACTTTGAAAGAATTCACAAGATTGATACACCCCTGTCCAGGCTGATCAAAAAGAAAAGAGAAATGACCCAAATCAACAAAATCATGAATGAAAGAGGAGAGATCACAAACAACACCAAAGAAATACAAACAATTATAAGAACGTAATCTGAGCAACCCTAGGGCAGCAAATTCCATAACCTGGAAGAAATGGGTGCATTCCTAGAGATGTGTCAACTAACAAAACTGACCCAGGAAGAAATAGAAAACATGAACAGTCCTATAACCACGAAGGCAATTGAAGTAGTCATCAAAAACCTCCCAAGAAACCAAAGCCCAGGGCCAGATGGTTTCCCAGGGGAATTCTATCAGACATTTAAAGAAGAATTAATACCTATTCTCCTGAAACTGTTCCAAACAATAGAAATGGAAGGAAAACTTCCAAACTCATTTATGAGGCCACCATTACCTTGATTCCAAAACCAGACAAAGATCCCATCAAAAAGGAGAATTAGAGACCAATATCCTTGATGAACATCGATGCAAAAATTCTCACCAAAATACTAGCCAAGAGGACCCAACAGTACATGAAAAGGAGTCTTCACCATGACCAAGTGGGATTTATCCCTGGGCTGCAAGGCTGGTTCAACATCCGCAAATCAGTCAACGTGATCAAATACATTAACAAAAGAAAGAACGAGAATCATATGATCCTCCCAAGAGATGCAGAAAAAGCATTGGACAAAGTACAGCACCCTTTCTGGATCAAAACTCTTCAGAGTATAGGGACAGCGGGTACATACCTCAATATCATAAAAGCCATCTACGAAAACCCTACAGCGAATATCATTCTCAATGGGGAAAAGTTGAGATCTTTTCCCCTAAGGTCAGCAACGCGGCAGGGATAGCCACTCTCACCACTGCTATTCAACATAGTATTAGAAGTCCTAGCCACAGCAATCAGACAACAAAAAGTAATCCAAGGCATCCAAATCGGCAGAGAGGAAGTCAAACTCTCACTCTTTGCAGATGATATGATACTTTATGTGGAAAACCCAAAAGACTCCACCCCAAAACTGCTAGAACTCACACAGCAATTCCGTCAAGTAGTAGGCTATAAAATCAATGCACAGGAATCAGTGGCATTCCTATACACCAACAACAAGACAGAAGAGAGACAAATCAAGGAGTCGATCCCATTCACAACTGCACCCAAAACCAGAAGAGACCTAGGAATATATTCATCCCAAGAGGCAAAGGATCTGTACTCAGAAAACTACAAAATACGCAGGAAAGAAATTGAAGAAGACACAAAGAAACGGAAAAACATTCCATGCTCATGGATTGGGAGAACCAACATTGTGAAGAGGTCAATGCTACCTAGAGCAATCTACACATGCAATGCAATCCCCATCAAAATACCATCCACTTTTTTCCAGGAAATGGAACAAATACTCCTAAAATTTGAATGGAACCAGAAGAGACCCCGAATAGCCAGAGGAATATTGAGAAAGAAAAGCAAAGCTGGCGGCATCACAATTCTGGACTTCCAGCTCTATGACAAAGCTGTCATCATCAAGACAGTATGGTCCTGGCACAAAAACAGACACATGGATCCATGGAACAGAATCGAGAGCCCAGAAATGGACCCTCAACTCTATGGTCAACTTATCTTTGACAGAGCAGGAAGGAATGTCCAGTGGCAAAACGAGAGTCTCTTCAACAACTGGTGTTGGGAGAATTGGACAGCCCCATGCAGAAGAATGACAGTGGACCATTTCCTGACACCACACACAAAAGTAGACTCCAAATGGTTGAAAGACCTCAATGTGAGACAGGAGTCCATCAAAATCCTAAAGGAGAACACAGGTAGCAAGCACTTCGACCTCAGCCGCAGCAACTTCTTCCTAGAAACATCACCAAAGGAACGGGAAGCCAGGGCAAAAATGAACTATTGGGATTTCATCAAGATAAAAAGCTTTGGCACAGCAAAAGAAACAGTCCACAAAACCAAAAGACAACCGACAGAATGGGAGAAATTATTTGCAAATGACCTATCAGATAAAGGGCTACTACCCAATATGTATAAAAACTTATCAAACTCAACACCCAAAGAACAAATAATCCAATCAAGAAATAGGCAGAAGACATGAACAGACATTTTTCCAAAGAAGACATCCAAATGGCCCACAGGCACATGAAAAAGTGCTCAACACGGCTTGGCATCAGAGAAATCCAAATGAAAACCTCAATGAGATACCACCTCACACCCGTCAGAATGGCTCAAATGAACAAGTCAGGGAACGACAGAGTTTGGCGGGGATGTGGAGATAGGGGAACCCGCCGACACTGGTGGTGGGAATGCAAGCTGCTGCAACCCCTCTGGAAAACAGTATGGTGGTTCCTCACACAGTTGAAATTAGAGCTACCATTCGATCCAACATTTGCACTCCTGGGTATTTACCCCAAAGATACAAATGTAGGGACCTGAAGCTTTACGTGCACCTCATTGTTTATAGCAGCAATGTCCACAATAGCCAAACTGTGGAAACAGCCAAGATGTCCATCGACAGATGAATGGATAAAGAAGAGGTGCTATATATATACACAATGGACTATTACGCAGCCATCAAAAGGAATGAGATGCTGCCATGGACAACGACGTGGATGGAACTGGAGGGTCCGACGATTAGTGAAATAAGTCAATCAGAGAAAGACATGTATCATATGACCCCACTGATATGAGGGATTCTTAATCTCAGGAACAGAGTGAGGCTTGCTGGAGTGGTCGGGGGTGGGAGGGATGGGGTGGCTGGGTGATAGACATTGGGGAGGGTATGAGCTACGGTGAGCGCTGTGAATTGTGTAAGACTGTTGAATCACAGATCTGTACTTCTGAAACAACGCAACATATTTTAAGAATAAAGGAAAAGAAGGAGACAGCAGGAGTGGAAGAATGAAGGGGAGTTAGTGAGAGGATGAGACGGACCAGGAGAGATGATGGGTTCTGAAAAAAAATCTGAGGTTTCTAGAGGGGAGGTGGGTCGGGGGATTGGTTAGCGTGGTGGTGGGTATTAAAGAGGGCACATTCTCCATGGATCACTGTGTGTTAGGAACAAACAATGAATCATGGGACACTACACCAAAACAAATGATGTACACCATGGTGATTAACAAAGCAATAAAAAACAAAGACTGTAATAAGAGATGAAGAAGGACACTATATCCTACTTAGTGGGTCTATCCAACAAGAAGATCTCACAATTGTAAATATCTATGCCCCGAACATGGGAGCATCCAATTATATAAGGCAATTAAGAAGAAAAGCAAAGAAACACATTGACCACCATACAATCATAGTGGGGGACTTTAACACCCCCCTGACTGAAATGGCCAGATCATCTAAGCAAAAGATCAACAAGGAAATAAAGACTTTAAATGACACACTGGACCAAATGGACTTCACAGACATATTCAGAACGTTCCATCCCAATGCAACGGAATACACATTCTTCTCTAGTGCCCATGGAACATTCTCCAGAATGGATCACATCCTAGGTCACAAATCAGGTCTCAACCGGTACCCAAAGATTGGGATCATTCCCTTCACATTTTCAGACCACAGTGCTTTGAAACTAGAACTCAATCACAAGAGGAGAGTCGGAAAGAACTCAAATACATGGAGGCTAAAGAGCATCCTACGAAAGAATGAATGGGTCAACCAGGAAATTAAAGAAGAATTTAAAAAGTTCATGGAAACCAATGAAAATGAAAACTCAACTGTCCAAAATCTTTGGGATACAGCCAAGGCAGTCCTGCGAGGAAAGTATATAGCAATACAAGCCTTTCTCAAGAAACAAGAAAGGTCTCAAATACACACCCAACCCTACACCTAAAGGAGCTGGAGAAAGAACGGCAAATAAAGCCTAAACCCAGCAGGAGAAGAGAAATCATGCAGTTCAGAGCAGAAATCAATGAAATAGAACCCAGAAGAACAGTAGAAGTGATCAACGGAAGTAGGAGCTGGTACTTTGAAAGAATTCACAAGATTGATACACCCCTGTCCAGGCTGATCAAAAAGAAAAGAGAAATGACCCAAATCAACAAAATCATGAATGAAAGAGGAGAGATCACAAACAACACCAAAGAAATACAAACAATTATAAGAACGTAATCTGAGCAACCCTAGGGCAGCAAATTCCATAACCTGGAAGAAATGGGTGCATTCCTAGAGATGTGTCAACTAACAAAACTGACCCAGGAAGAAATAGAAAACATGAACAGTCCTATAACCACGAAGGCACTTGAAGTAGTCATCAAAAACCTCCCAAGAAACCAAAGCCCAGGGCCAGATGGTTTCCCAGGGGAATTCTATCAGACATTTAAAGAAGAATTAATACCAATTCTCCTGAAACTGTTCCAAACAATAGAAATGGAAGGAAAACTTCCAAACTCATTTATGAGGCCACCATTACCTTGATTCCAAAACCAGACAAAGATCCCATCAAAAAGGAGAATTAGAGACCAATATCCTTGATGAACATCGATGCAAAAATTCTCACCAAAATACTAGCCAAGAGGACCCAACAGTACATGAAAAGGAGTATTCACCATGACCAAGTGGGATTTATCCCTGGGCTGCAAGGCTGGTTCAACATCCGCAAATCAGTCAACGTGATCAAATACATTAACAAAAGAAAGAACGAGAATCATATGATCCTCCCAAGAGATGCAGAAAAAGCATTGGACAAAGTACAGCACCCTTTCTGGATCAAAACTCTTCAGAGTATAGGGACAGCGGGTACATACCTCAATATCATAAAAGCCATCTACGAAAACCCTACAGCGAATATCATTCTCAATGGGGAAAAGCTGAGATCTTTTCCCCTGAGGTCAGCAACGCGGCAGGGATAGCCACTCTCACCACTGCTATTCAACATAGTATTAGAAGTCCTAGCCACAGCAATCAGACAACAAAAAGTAATCCAAGGCTCCAAATCGGCAGAGAGGAAGTCAAACTCTCACTCTTTGCAGATGATATGATACTTTATGTGGAAAACCCAAAAGACTCCACCCCAAAACTGCTAGAACTCACACAGCAATTCCGTCAAGTAGTAGGCTATAAAATCAATGCACAGGAATCAGTGGCATTCCTATACACCAACAACAAGACAGAAGAGAGACAAATCAAGGAGTCGATCCCATTCACAACTGCACCCAAAACCAGAAGAGACCTAGGAATATATTCATCCCAAGAGGCAAAGGATCTGTACTCAGAAAACTACAAAATACGCAGGAAAGAAATTGAAGAAGACACAAAGAAACGGAAAAACGTTCCATGCTCATGGATTGGGAGAACCAACATTGTGAAGAGGTCAATGCTACCTAGAGCAATCTACACATGCAATGCAATCCCCATCAAAATACCATCCACTTTTTTCCAGGAAATGGAACAAATACTCCTAAAATTTGAATGGAACCAGAAGAGACCCCGAATAGCCAGAGGAATATTGAGAAAGAAAAGCAAAGCTGGCGGCATCACAATTCTGGACTTCCAGCTCTATGACAAAGCTGTCATCATCAAGACAGTATGGTCCTGGCACAAAAACAGACACATGGATCCATGGAACAGAATCGAGAGCCCAGAAATGGACCCTCAACTCTATGGTCAACTTATCTTTGACAGAGCAGGAAGGAATGTCCAGTGGCAAAACGAGAGTCTCTTCAACAACTGGTGTTGGGAGAATTGGACAGCCCCATGCAGAAGAATGACAGTGGACCATTTCCTGACACCACACACAAAAGTAGACTCCAAATGGTTGAAAGACCTCAATGTGAGACAGGAGTCCATCAAAATCCTAAAGGAGAACACAGGTAGCAAGCACTTCGACCTCAGCCGCAGCAACTTCTTCCTAGAAACATCACCAAAGGCACGGGAAGCCAGGGCAAAAATGAACTATTGGGATTTCATCAAGATAAAAACTTTGGCACAGCAAAAGAAACAGTCCACAAAACCAAAAGACAACCGACAGAATGGGAGAAATTATTTGCAAATGACCTATCAGATAAAGGGCTACTACCCAATATGTATAAAAACTTATCAAACTCAATACCCAAAGAACAAATAATCCAATCAAGAAATAGGCAGAAGACATGAACAGACATTTTTCCAAAGAAGACATCCAAATGGCCCACAGGCACATGAAAAAGTGCTCAACACGGCTTGGCATCAGAGAAATCCAAATGAAAACCTCAATGAGATACCACCTCACACCCGTCAGAATGGCTCAAATGAACAAGTCAGGGAACGACAGAGTTTGGCGGGGATGTGGAGATAGGGGAACCCGCCGACACTGGTGGTGGGAATGCAAGCTGCTGCAACCCCTCTGGAAAACAGTATGGAGGTTCCTCACACAGTTGAAATTAGAGCTACCATTCGATCCAACATTTGCACTCCTGGGTATTTACCCCAAAGATACAAATGTAGGGACCCGAAGCGGTACGTGCACCCCATTGTTTATAGCAGCAATGTCCACAATAGCCAAACTGTGGAAACAGCCAAGATGTCCATCGACAGATGAATGGATAAAGAAGAGGTGATATATATATACACAATGGACTATTACGCAGCCATCAAAAGCAATGAGATGTTGCCATGGACAACGACGTGGATGGAACTGGAGGGTCCGACGATTAGTGAAATAAGTCAATCAGAGAAAGACATGTATCATATGACCCCACTGATATGAGGGATTCTTAATCTCAGGAACAGAGTGAGGCTTGCTGGAGTGGTCGGGGGTGGGAGGGATGGGGTGGCTGGGTGATAGACATTGGGGAGGGTATGAGCTACGGTGAGCGCTGTGAATTGTGTAAGATTGTTGAATCACAGATCTGTACTTCTAAAACAACGCAACATATTTTAAGAATAAAGGAAAAGAAGGAGACAGCAGGAGTGGAAGAATGAAGGGGAGTTAGTGAGAGGATGAGACGGACCAGGAGAGAGGATGGGTTCTGAAAAAAAATCTGAGGTTTCTAGAGGGGAGGTGGGTCGGGGGATTGGTTAGCCTGGTGGTGGGTATTAAAGAGGGCACATTCTCCATGGAGCACTGTGTGTTAGGAACAAACAATGAATCATGGGACACTACACCCAAACAAATGATGTACTCCATGGTGATTAACAAAGCAATAAAAAACAAAGACTGTAATAAGAGATGAAGAAGGACACTATATCCTACTTAAAGGGTCTATCCAACAAGAAGATCTCACAATTGTAAATATCTATGCCCCGAACATGGGAGCATCCAATTATATAAGGCAATTAAGAAGAAAAGCAAAGAAACACATTGACCACCATACAATCATAGTGGGGGACTTTAACACCCCCCCTGACTGAAATGGCCAGATCATCTAAGCAAAAGATCAACAAGGAAATAAAGACTTTAAATGACACACTGGACCAAATGGACTTCACAGACATATTCAGAACGTTCCATCCCAATGCAACGGAATACACATTCTTCTCTAGTGCCCATGGAACATTCTCCAGAATGGATCACATCCTAGGTCACAAATCAGGTCTCAACCGGTACCCAAAGATTGGGATCATTCCCTGCACATTTTCAGACCACAATGTTTTGAAACTAGAACTCAATCACAAGAGGAGAGTCGGAAAGAACTCAAATACATGGAGGCTAAAGAGCATCCTACGAAAGAATGAATGGGTCAACCAGGAAATTAAAGAAGAATTTAAAAAGTTCATGGAAACCAATGAAAATGAAAACTCAACTGTCCAAAATCTTTGGGATACAGCCAAGGCAGTCCTGCGAGGAAAGTATATAGCAATACAAGCCTTTCTCAAGAAACAAGAAAGGTGTCAAATACACACCCAACCCTACACCTAAAGGAGCTGGAGAAAGAACGGCAAATAAAGCCTAAACCCAGCAGGAGAAGAGAAATCATGCAGTTCAGAGCAGAAATCAATGAAATAGAACCCAGAAGAACAGTAGAAGTGATCAACGGAACTAGGAGCTGGTACTTTGAAAGAATTCACAAGATTGATACACCCCTGTCCAGGCTGATCAAAAAGAAAAGAGAAATGACCCAAATCAACAAAATCATGAATGAAAGAGGAGAGATCACAAACAACACCAAAGAAATACAAACAATTATAAGAACGTAATCTGAGCAACCCTAGGGCAGCAAATTCCATAACCTGGAAGAAATGGGTGCATTCCTAGAGATGTGTCAACTAACAAAACTGACCCAGGAAGAAATAGAAAACATGAACAGTCCTATAACCACGAAGGCAATTGAAGTAGTCATCAAAAACCTCCCAAGAAACCAAAGCCCAGGGCCAGATGGTTTCCCAGGGGAATTCTATCAGACATTTAAAGAAGAATTAATACCTATTCTCCTGAAACTGTTCCAAACAATAGAAATGGAAGGAAAACTTCCAAACTCATTTATGAGGCCACCATTACCTTGATTCCAAAACCAGACAAAGATCCCATCAAAAAGGAGAATTAGAGACCAATATCCTTGATGAACATCGATGCAAAAATTCTCACCAAAATACTAGCCAAGAGGACCCAACAGTACATGAAAAGGAGTATTCACCATGACCAAGTGGGATTTATCCCTGGGCTGCAAGGCTGGTTCAACATCCGCAAATCAGTCAACGTGATCAAATACATTAACAAAAGAAAGAACGAGAATCATAGGATCCTCTCAATAGATGCAGAAAAAGCATTGGACAAAGTACAGCACCCTTTCTGGATCAAAACTCTTCAGAGTCTAGGGACAGCGGGTACATACCTCAATATCATAAAAGCCATCTACGAAAACCCTACAGCGAATATCATTCTCAATGGGGAAAAGCTGAGATCTTTTCCCCTAAGGTCAGGAACGCGGCAGGGATAGCCATTCTCACCACTGCTATTCAACATAGTATTAGAAGTCCTAGCCACAGCAATCAGACAACAAAATGTAATCCAAGGCATCCAAATCGGCAGAGAGGAAGTCAAACTCTCACTCTTTGCAGATGATATGATACTTTATGTGGAAAACCCAAAAGACTCCACCCCAAAACTGCTAGAACTCACACAGCAATTCCGTCAAGTAGCAGGCAATAAAATCAATGCACAGGAATCAGTGGCATTCCTATACACCAACAACAAGACAGAAGAGAGACAAATCAAGGAGTCGATCCCATTCACAACTGCACCCAAAACCAGAAGAGACCTAGGAATATATTCATCCCAAGAGGCAAAGGATCTGTACTCAGAAAACTACAAAATACGCAGGAAAGAAATTGAAGAAGACACAAAGAAACGGAAAAACGTTCCATGCTCATGGATTGGGAGAACCAACATTGTGAAGAGGTCAATGCTACCTAGAGCAATCTACACATGCAATGCAATCCCCATCAAAATACCATCCACTTTTTTCCAGGAAATGGAACAAATACTCCTAAAATTTGAATGGAACCAGAAGAGACCCCGAATAGCCAGAGGAATATTGAGAAAGAAAAGCAAAGCTGGCGGCATCACAATTCTGGACTTCCAGCTCTATGACAAAGCTGTCATCAACAAGACAGTATGGTACTGGCACAAAAACAGACACATGGATCCATGGAACAGAATCGAGAGCCCAGAAATGGACCCTCAACTCTATGGTCAACTTATCTTTGACAGAGCAGGAAGGAATGTCCAATGGCAAAAAGAGAGTCTCTTCAACAACTGGTGTTGGGAGAATTGGACAGCCCCATGCAGAAGAATGACAGTGGACCATTTCCTGACACCACACACAAAAGTAGACTCCAAATGGTTGAAAGACCTCAATGTGAGACAGGAGTCCATCAAAATCCTAAAGGAGAACACAGGTAGCAAGCTCTTCGACCTCAGCCGCAGCAACTTCTTCCTAGAAACATCACCAAAGGCACGGGAAGCCAGGGCAAAAATGAACTATTGGGATTTCATCAAGATAAAAAGCTTTGGCACAGCAAAAGAAACAGTCCACAAAACCAAAAGACAACCGACAGAATGGGAGAAATTTTTTGCAAATGACCTATCAGATAAAGGGCTACTACCCAATATGTATAAAAACTTATCAAACTCAACACCCAAAGAACAAATAATCCAATCAAGAAATAGGCAGAAGACATGAACAGACATTTTTCCAAAGAAGACATCCAAATGGCCCACAGGCACATGAAAAAGTGCTCAACACGGCTTGGCATCAGAGAAATCCAAATGAAAACCTCAATGAGATACCACCTCACACCCGTCAGAATGGCTCAAATGAACAAGTCAGGGAACGACAGAGTTTGGCGGGGATGTGGAGATAGGGGAACCCGCCGACACTGGTGGTGGGAATGCAAGCTGCTGCAACCGCTCTGGAAAACAGTATGGAGGTTCCTCACACAGTTGAAATTAGAGCTACCCTTCGATCCAACATTTGCACTCCTGGGTATTTACCCCAAAGATACAAATGTAGGGACCCGAAGCGGTACGTGCACCCCATTGTTTATAGCAGCAATGTCCACAATAGCCAAACTGTGGAAACAGCCAAGATGTCCATCGACAGATGAATGGATAAAGAAGAGGTGGTATATATATACACAATGGACTATTACGCAGCCATCAAAAGGAATGAGATGTTTCCATGGACAACGACGTGGATGGAACTGGAGGGTCCGACGATTAGTGAAATAAGTCAATCAGAGAAAGACATGTATCATATGACCCCACTGATATGAGGGATTCTTAATCTCAGGAACAGAGTGAGGCTTGCTGGAGTGGTCGGGGGTGGGAGGGATGGGGTGGCTGGGTGATAGACATTGGGGAGGGTATGAGCTACGGTGAGCGCTGTGAATTGTGTAAGACTGTTGAATCACAGATCTGTACTTCTGAAACAACGCAACATATTTTAAGAATAAAGGAAAAGAAGGAGACAGCAGGAGTGGAAGAATGAAGGGGAGTTAGTGAGAGGATGAGACGGACCAGGAGAGATGATGGGTTCTGAAAAAAAATCTGAGGTTTCTAGAGGGGAGGTGGGTCGGGGGATTGGTTAGCCTGGTGGTGGGTATTAAAGAGGGCACATTCTCCATGGAGCACTGTGTGTTAGGAACAAACAATGAATCATGGGACACTACACCAAAACAAATGATGTACTCCATGGTGATTAACAAAGCAATAAAAAACAAAGACTGTAATAAGAGATGAAGAAGGACACTATATCCTACTTAAAGGGTCTATCCAACAAGAAGATCTCACAATTGTAAATATCTATGCCCCGAACATGGGAGCATCCAATTATATAAGGCAATTAAGAAGAAAAGCAAAGAAACACATTGACCACCATACAATCATAGTGGGGGCTTTAACACTCCCCCTGACTGAAATGGCCAGATCATCTAAGCAAAAGATCAACAAGGAAATAAAGACTTTAAATGACACACTGGACCAAATGGACTTCACAGACATATTCAGAACGTTCCATCCCAATGCAACGGAATACACATTCTTCTCTAGTGCCCATGGAACATTCTCCAGAATGGATCACATCCTAGGTCACAAATCAGGTCTCAACCGGTACCCAAAGATTGGGATCATTCCCTGCACATTTTCAGACCACAATGCTTTGAAACTAGAACTCAATCACAAGAGGAGAGTCGGAAAGAACTCAAATACATGGAGGCTAAAGAGCATCCTACGAAAGAATGAATGGGTCAACCAGGAAATTAAAGAAGAATTTAAAAAGTTCATGGAAACCAATGAAAATGAAAACTCAACTGTCCAAAATCTTTGGGATACAGCCAAGGCAGTCCTGCGAGGAAAGTATATAGCAATACAAGCCTTTCTCAAGAAACAAGAAAGGTCTCAAATACACACCCAACCCTACACCTAAAGGAGCTGGAGAAAGAACGGCAAATAAAGCCTAAACCCAGCAGGAGAAGAGAAATCATGCAGTTCAGAGCAGAAATCAATGAAATAGAACCCAGAAGAACAGTAGAAGTGATCAACGGAACTAGGAGCTGGTACTTTGAAAGAATTCACAAGATTGATACACCCCTGTCCAGGCTGATCAAAAAGAAAAGAGAAATGACCCAAATCAACAAAATCATGAATGAAAGAGGAGAGATCACAAACAACACCAAAGAAATACAAACAATTATAAGAACGTAATCTGAGCAACCCTAGGGCAGCAAATTCCATAACCTGGAAGAAATGGGTGCATTCCTAGAGATGTGTCAACTAACAAAACTGACCCAGGAAGAAATAGAAAACATGAACAGTCCTATAACCACGAAGGCAATTGAAGTAGTCATCAAAAACCTCCCAAGAAACCAAAGCCCAGGGCCAGATGGTTTCCCAGGGGAATTCTATCAGACATTTAAAGAAGAATTAATACCTATTCTCCTGAAACTGTTCCAAACAATAGAAATGGAAGGAAAACTTCCAAACTCATTTATGAGGCCACCATTACCTTGATTCCAAAACCAGACAAAGATCCCATCAAAAAGGAGAATTAGAGACCAATATCCTTGATGAACATCGATGCAAAAATTCTCACCAAAATACTAGCCAAGAGGACCCAACAGTACATGAAAAGGAGTATTCACCATGACCAAGTGGGATTTATCCCTGGGCTGCAAGGCTGGTTCAACATCCGCAAATCAGTCAACGTGATCAAATACATTAACAAAAGAAAGAACGAGAATCATAGGATCCTCTCAATAGATGCAGAAAAAGCATTGGACAAAGTACAGCACCCTTTCTGGATCAAAACTCTTCAGAGTATAGGGACAGCGGGTACATACCTCAATATCATAAAAGCCATCTACGAAAACCGTACAGCGAATATCATTCTCAATGGTGAAAAGCTGAGATCTTTTCCCCTAAGGTCAGGAACGCGGCAGGGATAGCCACTCTCACCACTGCTATTCAACATAGTATTAGAAGTCCTAGCCACAGCAATCAGACAACAAAAAGTAATCCAAGGCATCCAAATCGGCAGAGAGGAAGTCAAACTCTCACTCTTTGCAGATGATATGATACTTTATGTGGAAAACCCAAAAGACTCCACCCCAAAACTGCTAGAACTCACACAGCAATTCCGTCATGTAGCAGGCTATAAAATCAATGCACAGGAATCAGTGGCATTCCTATACACCAACAACAAGACAGAAGAGAGACAAATCAAGGAGTCGATCCCATTCACAACTGCACCCAAAACCAGAAGAGACCTAGGAATATATTCATCCCAAGAGGCAAAGGATCTGTACTCAGAAAACTACAAAATACGCAGGAAAGAAATTGAAGAAGACACAAAGAAACGGAAAAACGTTCCATGCTCATGGATTGGGAGAACCAACATTGTGAAGAGGTCAATGCTATCTAGAGCAATCTACACACGCAATGCAATCCCCATCAAAATACCATCCACTTTTTTCCAGGAAATGGAACAAATACTCCTAAAATTTGAATGGAACCAGAAGAGACCCCGAATAGCCAGAGGAATATTGAGAAAGAAAAGCAAAGCTGGCGGCATCACAGTTCTGGACTTCCAGCTCTATGACAAAGCTGTCATCATCAAGACAGTATGGTACTGGCACAAAAACAGACACATGGATCCATGGAACAGAATCGAGAGCCCAGAAATGGACCCCCAACTCTATGGTCAACTTATCTTTGACAGAGCAGGAAGGAATGTCCAATGGCAAAAAGAGAGTCTCTTCAACAACTGGTGTTGGGAGAATTGGACAGCCCCATGCAGAAGAATGACAGTGGACCATTTCCTGACACCACACACAAAAGTAGACGCCAAATGGTTGAAAGACCTCAATGTGAGACAGGAGTCCATTAAAATCCTAAAGGAGAACACAGGTAGCAAGCACTTCGACCTCAGCCGCAGCAACTTCTTCCTAGAAACATCACCAAAGGCACGGGAAGCCAGGGCAAAAATGAACTATTGGGATTTCATCAAGATAAAAAGCTTTGGCACAGCAAAAGAAACAGTCCACAAAACCAAAAGACAACCGACAGAATGGGAGAAATTATTTGCAAATGACCTATCAGATAAAGGGCTACTACCCAATATGTATAAAAACTTATCAAACTCAACACCCAAAGAACAAATAATCCAATCAAGAAATAGGCAGAAGACATGAACAGACATTTTTCCAAAGAAGACATCCAAATGGCCCACAGGCACATGAAAAAGTGCTCAACACGGCTTGGCATCAGAGAAATCCAAATGAAAACCTCAATGAGATACCACCTCACACCCGTCAGAATGGCTTAAATGAACAAGTCAGGGAACGACAGAGTTTGGCGGGGATGTGGAGATAGGGGAACCCGCCGACACTGGTGGTGGGAATGCAAGCTGCTGCAACCCCTCTGGAAAACAGTATGGAGGTTCCTCACACAGTTGAAATTAGAGCTACCATTCGATCCAACATTTGCACTCCTGGGTATTTACCCCAAAGATACAAATGTAGGGACCCGAAGCGGTACGTGCACCCCATTGTTTATAGCAGCAATGTCCACAATAGCCAAACTGTGGAAACAGCCAAGATGTCCATCGACAGATGAATGGATAAAGAAGAGGTGGTATATATATACACAATGGACTATTACGCAGCCATCAAAAGGAATGAGATGTTGCCATGGACAACGACGTGGATGGAACTGGAGGGTCCGACGATTAGTGAAATAAGTCAATCAGAGAAAGACATGTATCATATGACCCCACTGATATGAGGGATTCTTAATCTCAGGAACAGAGTGAGGCTTGCTGGAGTGGTCGGGGGTGGGAGGGATGGGGTGGCTGGGTGATAGACATTGGGGAGGGTATGAGCTACGGTGAGCGCTGTGAATTGTGTAAGACTGTTGAATCACAGATCTGTACTTCTGAAACAACGCAACATATTTTAAGAATAAAGGAAAAGAAGGAGACAGCAGGAGTGGAAGAATGAAGGGGAGTTAGTGAGAGGATGAGACGGACCAGGAGAGATGATGGGTTCTGAAAAAAAATCTGAGGTTTCTAGAGGGGAGGTGGGTCGGGGGATTGGTTAGCCTGGTGGTGGGTATTAAAGAGGGCACATTCTCCATGGAGCACTGTGTGTTAGGAACAAACAATGAATCATGGGACACTACACCAAAACAAATGATGTACTCCATGGTGATTAACAAAGCAATAAAAAACAAAGACTGTAATAAGAGATGAAGAAGGACACTATATCCTACTTAATGGGTCTATCCAACAAGAAGATCTCACAATTGTAAATATCTATGCCCCGAACATGGGAGCATCCAATTATATAAGGCAATTAAGAAGAAAAGCAAAGAAACACATTGACCACCATACAATCATAGTGGGGGACTTTAACACCCCCCTGACTGAAATGGCCAGATCATCTAAGCAAAAGATCAACAAGGAAATAAAGACTTTAAATGACACACTGGACCAAATGGACTTCACAGACATATTCAGAACGTTCCATCCCAATGCAACGGAATACACATTCTTCTCTAGTGCCCATGGAACATTCTCCAGAATGGATCACATCCTAGGTCACAAATCAGGTCTCAACCGGTACCCAAAGATTGGGATCATTCCCTGCACATTTTCAGACCACAATGCTTTGAAACTAGAACTCAATCACAAGAGGAGAGTCGGAAAGAACTCAAATACATGGAGGCTAAAGAGCATCCTACGAAAGAATGAATGGGTCAACCAGGAAATTAAAGAAGAGTTTAAAAAGTTCATGGAAACCAATGAAAATGAAAACTCAACTGTCCAAAATCTTTGGGATACAGCCAAGGCAGTCCTGCGAGGAAAGTATATAGCAATACAAGCCTTTCTCAAGAAACAAGAAAGGTCTCAAATACACACCCAACCCTACACCTAAAGGAGCTGGAGAAAGAACGGCAAATAAAGCCTAAACCCAGCAGGAGAAGAGAAATCATGCAGTTCAGAGCAGAAATCAATGAAATAGAACCCAGAAGAACGGTAGAAGTGATCAACGGAACTAGGAGCTGGTACTTTGAAAGAATTCACAAGATTGATACACCCCTGTCCAGGCTGATCAAAAAGAAAAGAGAAATGACCCAAATCAACAAAATCATGAATGAAAGAGGAGAGATCACAAACAACACCAAAGAAATACAAACAATTATAAGAACGTAATCTGAGCAACCCTAGGGCAGCAAATTCCATAACCTGGAAGAAATGGGTGCATTCCTAGAGATGTGTCAACTAACAAAACTGACCCAGGAAGAAATAGAAAACATGAACAGTCCTATAACCACGAAGGCAATTGAAGTAGTCATCAAAAACCTCCCAAGAAACCAAAGCCCAGGGCCAGATGGTTTCCCAGGGGAATTCTATCAGACATTTAAAGAAGAATTAATACCTATTCTCCTGAAACTGTTCCAAACAATAGAAATGGAAGGAAAACTTCCAAACTCATTTATGAGGCCACCATTACCTTGATTCCAAAACCAGACAAAGATCCCATCAAAAAGGAGAATTAGAGACCAATATCCTTGATGAACATCGATGCAAAAATTCTCACCAAAATACTAGCCAAGAGGACCCAACAGTAAATGAAAAGGAGTATTCACCATGACCAAGTGGGATTTATCCCTGGGCTGCAAGGCTGGTTCAACATCCGCAAAGCAGTCAACGTGATCAAATACATTAACAAAAGAAAGAAAGAGCATCATATGATCCTCTCAATAGATGCAGAAAAAGCATTGGACAATGTACAGCACCCTTTCTGGATCAAAACTCTTCAGAGTATAGGGACAGCGGGTACATTCCTCAATATCATAAAAGCCATCTACGAAAACCCTACAGCGAATATCATTCTCAATGGGGAAAAGCTGAGATCTTTTCCCCTAAGGTCAGCAACGCGGCAGGGATAGCCACTCTCACCACTGCTATTCAACATAGTATTAGAAGTCCTAGCCACAGCAATCAGACAAAAAAAGTAATCCAAGGCATCCAAATCGGCCGAGAGGAAGTCAAACTCTCACTCTTTGCAGATGATATGATACTTTATGTGGAAAACCCAAAAGACTCCACCCCAAAACTGCTAGAACTCACACAGCATTTCCGTCAAGTAGCAGGCTATAAAATCAACGCACAGGAATCAGTGGCATTCCTATACACCAACAACAAGACAGAAGAGAGACAAATCAAGGAGTCGATCCCATTCACAACTGCACCCAAAACCAAAAGAGACCTAGGAATATATTGAACCCAAGAGGCAAAGGATCTGTACTCAGAAAACTGCAAAATACGCAGGAAAGAAATTGAAGAAGACACAAAGAAACGGAAAAACGTTCCATGCTCATGGTTTGGGAGAACCAACATTGTGAAGAGGTCAATGCTACCTAGAGCAATCTACACATGCAATGCAATCCCCATCAAAATAGCATCCACTTTTTTCCACGAAATGGAACAAGTAATCCTAAAATTTGAATGGAACGTGAAGAGACCCCGAGTAGCCAGAGGAATATTGAGAAAGAAAAGCAAAGCTGGCGGCATCACAGTTCTGGACTTCCAGCTCTATGACAAAGCTGTCATCATCAAGACAGTATGGTACTGGCACAAAAACAGACACATGGATCCATGGAACAGAATCGAGAGCCCAGAAATGGACCCTCAACTCTATGGTCAACTTATCTTTGACAGAGCAGGAAGGAATGTCCAATGGCAAAAAGAGAGTCTCTTCAACAACTGGTGTTGGGAGAATTGGACAGCCCCATGCAGAAGAATGACAGTGGACCATTTCCTGACACCACACACAAAAGTAGACTCCAAATGGTTGAAAGACCTCAATGTGAGACAGGAGTCCATTAAAATCCTAAAGGAGAACACAGGTAGCAAGCACTTCGACCTCAGCCGCAGCAACTTCTTCCTAGAAACATCACCAAAGGCACGGGAAGCCAGGGCAAAAATGAACTATTGGGATTTCATCAAGATAAAAAGCTTTGGCACAGCAAAAGAAACAGTCCACAAAACCAAAAGACAACCTACAGAATGGGAGAAATTATTTGCAAATGACCTATCAGATAAAGGGCTACTACCCAATATGTATAAAAACTTATCAAACTCAACACCCAAAGAACAAATAATCCAATCAAGAAATAGGCAGAAGACATGAACAGACATTTTTCCAAAGAAGACATCCAAATGGCCCACAGGCACATGAAAAAGTGCTCAACACGGCTTGGCATCAGAGAAATCCAAATGAAAACCTCAATGAGATACCATCTCACACCCGTCAGAATGGCTCAAATGAACAAGTCAGGGAACGACAGAGTTTGGCGGGGATGTGGAGATAGGGGAACCCGCCGACACTGGTGGTGGGAATGCAAGCTGCTGCAACCCCTCTGGAAAACAGTATGGAGGTTCCTCACACAGTTGAAATTAGAGCTACCATTCGATCCAACATTTGCACTCCTGGGTATTTACCCCAAAGATACAAATGTAGGGACCCGAAGCGGTACGTGCACCCCATTGTTTATAGCAGCAATGTCCACAATAGCCAAACTGTGGAAACAGCCAAGATGTCCATCGACAGATGAATGGATAAAGAAGAGGTGGTATATATATACACAATGGACTATTACGCAGCCATCAAAAGGAATGAGATGTTGCCATGGACAACGACGTGGATGGAACTGGAGGGTCCGACGATTAGTGAAATAAGTCAATCAGAGAAAGACATGTATCATATGACCCCACTGATATGAGGGATTCTTAATCTCAGGAACAGAGTGAGGCTTGCTGGAGTGGTCGGGGGTGGGAGGGATGGGGTGGCTGGGTGATAGACATTGGGGAGGGTATGAGCTACGGTGAGCGCTGTGAATTGTGTAAGACTGTTGAATCACAGATCTGTACTTCTGAAACAACGCAACATATTTTAAGAATAAAGGAAAAGAAGGAGACAGCAGGAGTGGAAGAATGAAGGGGAGTTAGTGAGAGGATGAGACGGACCAGGAGAGATGATGGGTTCTGAAAAAAAATCTGAGGTTTCTAGAGGGGAGGTGGGTCGGGGGATTGGTTAGCCTGGTGGTGGGTATTAAAGAGGGCACATTCTCCATGGAGCACTGTGTGTTAGGAACAAACAATGAATCATGGGACACTACACCAAAACAAATGATGTACTCCATGGTGATTAACAAAGCAATAAAAAACAAAGACTGTAATAAGAGATGAAGAAGGATACTATATCCTACTTAATGGGTCTATCCAACAAGAAGATCTCACAATTGTAAATATCTATGCCCCGAACATGGGAGCATCCAATTATATAAGGCAATTAAGAAGAAAAGCAAAGAAACACATTGACCACCATACAATCATAGTGGGGGACTTTAACACCCCCCTGACTGAAATGGCCAGATCATCTAAGCAAAAGATCAACAAGGAAATAAAGACTTTAAATGACACACTGGACCAAATGGACTTCACAGATATATTCAGAACGTTCCATCCCAATGCAACGGAATACACATTCTTCTCTAGTGCCCATGGAACATTCTCCAGAATGGATCACATCCTAGGTCACAAATCAGGTCTCAACCGGTACCCAAAGATTGGGATCATTCCCTGCACATTTTCAGACCACAATGCTTTGAAACTAGAACTCAATCACAAGAGGAGAGTCGGAAAGAACTCAAATACATGGAGGCTAAAGAGCATCCTACGAAAGAATGAATGGGTCAACCAGGAAATTAAAGAAGAGTTTAAAAAGTTCATGGAAACCAATGAAAATGAAAACTCAACTGTCCAAAATCTTTGGGATACAGCCAAGGCAGTCCTGCGAGGAAAGTATATAGCAATACAAGCCTTTCTCAAGAAACAAGAAAGGTCTCAAATACACACCCAACCCTACACCTAAAGGAGCTGGAGAAAGAACGGCAAATAAAGCCTAAACCCAGCAGGAGAAGAGAAATCATGCAGTTCAGAGCAGAAATCAATGAAATAGAACCCAGAAGAACGGTAGAAGTGATCAACGGAACTAGGAGCTGGTAATTTGAAAGAATTCACAAGATTGATACACCCCTGTCCAGGCTGATCAAAAAGAAAAGAGAAATGACCCAAATCAACAAAATCATGAATGAAAGAGGAGAGATCACAAACAACACCAAAGAAATACAAACAATTATAAGAACGTAATCTGAGCAAACCTAGGGCAGCAAATTCCATAACCTGGAAGAAATGGGTGCATTCCTAGAGATGTGTCAACTAACAAAACTGACCCAGGAAGAAATAGAAAACATGAACAGTCCTATAACCACGAAGGCAATTGAAGTAGTCATCAAAAACCTCCCAAGAAACCAAAGCCCAGGGCCAGATGGTTTCCCAGGGGAATTCTATCAGACATTTAAAGAAGAATTAATACCTATTCTCCTGAAACTGTTCCAAACAATAGAAATGGAAGGAAAACTTCCAAACTCATTTATGAGGCCACCATTACCTTGATTCCAAAACCAGACAAAGATCCCATCAAAAAGGAGAATTAGAGACCAATATCCTTGATGAACATCGATGCAAAAATTCTCACCAAAATACTAGCCAAGAGGACCCAACAGTACATGAAAAGGAGTATTCACCATGACCAAGTGGGATTTATCCCTGGGCTGCAAGGCTGGTTCAACATCCGCAAATCAGTCAACGTGATCAAATACATTAACAAAAGAAAGAAAGAGCATCATATGATCCTCTCAATAGATGCAGAAAAAGCATTGGACAAAGTACAGCACCCTTTCTGGATCAAAACTCTTCAGAGTATAGGGACAGCGGGTACATACCTCAATATCATAAAAGCCATCTACGAAAACCCTACAGCCTATATCATTCTCAATGGGGAAAAGCTGAGATCTTTTCCCCTAAGGTCAGCAACGCGGCAGGGATAGCCACTCTCACCACTGCTATTCAACATAGTATTAGAAGTCCTAGCCACAGCAATCAGACAACAAAAAGTAATCCAAGGCATCCAAATCGGCCGAGAGGAAGTCAAACTCTCACTCTTTGCAGATGATATGATACTTTATGTGGAAAACCCAAAAGACTCCACCCCAAAACTGCTAGAACTCACACAGCAATTCCGTCAAGTAGCAGGCTATAAAATCAACGCACAGGAATCAGTGGCATTCCTATACACCAACAACAAGACAGAAGAGAGACAAATCAAGGAGTCGATCCCATTCACAACTGCACCCAAAACCAGAAGAGACCTAGGAATATATTGAACCCAAGAGGCAAAGGATCTGTACTCAGAAAACTGCAAAATACGCAGGAAAGAAATTGAAGAAGACACAAAGAAACGGAAAAACGTTCCATGCTCATGGTTTGGGAGAACCAACATTGTGAAGAGGTCAATGCTACCTAGAGCAATCTACACATGCAATGCAATCCCCATCAAAATAGCATCCACTTTTTTCCACGAAATGGAACAAATAATCCTAAAATTTGAATGGAACGTGAAGAGACCCCGAGTAGCCAGAGGAATATTGAGAAAGAAAAGCAAAGCTGGCGGCATCACAATTCTGGACTTCCAGCTCTATGACAAAGCTGTCATCATCAAGACAGTATGGTACTGGCACAAAAACAGACACATGGATCCATGGAACAGAATCGAGAGCTCAGAAATGGACCCTCAACTCTATGGTCAACTTATCTTTGACAGAGCAGGAAGGAATGTCCAATGGCAAAAAGAGAGTCTCTTCAACAACTGGTGTTGGGAGAATTGGACAGCCCCATGCAGAAAAATGACACTGGACCATTTCCTGACACCACACACCGAAGTAGACTCCAAATGGTTGAAAGACCTCAATGTGAGACAGGAGTCCATCAAAATCCTAAAGGAGAACACAGGTAGCAAGCTCTTCGACCACAGCCGCAGCAACTTCTTCCTAGAAACATCACCAAAGGCACGGGAAGCCAGGGCAAAAATGAACTATTTGGATTTCATCAAGATAAAAAGCTTTGGCACAGCAAAAGAAACAGTCCACAAAACCAAAAGACAACCGACAGAATGGGAGAAATTATTTGCAAATGACCTATCAGATAAAGGGCTACTACCCAATATGTATAAAAACTTATCAAACTCAACACACAAAGAACAAATAATCCAATCAAGAAATAGGCAGAAGACATGAACAGACATTTTTCCAAAGAAGACATCCAAATGGCCCACAGGCACATGAAAAAGTGCTCAACACGGCTTGGCAACAGAGAAATCCAAATGAAAACCTCAATGAGATACCACCTCACACGCGTCAGAATGGCTCAAATGAACAAGTCAGGGAACGACAGAGTTTGGCGGGGATGTGGAGATAGGGGAACCCGCCGACACTGGTGGTGGGAATGCAAGCTGCTGCAACCCCTCTGGAAAACAGTATGGAGGTTCCTCACACAGTTGAAATTAGAGCTACCATTCGATCCAACATTTGCACTCCTGGGTATTTACCCCAAAGATACAAATGTAGGGACCCCAAGCGGTACGTGCACCCCATTGTTTATAGCAGCAATGTCCACAATAGCCAAACTGTGGAAACAGCCAAGATGTCCATCGACAGATGAATGGATAAAGAAGAGGTGGTATGTATATACACAATGGACTATTACGCAGCCATCAAAAGGAATGAGATGTTGCCATGGACAACGACGTGGATGGAACTGGAGGGTCCGACGATTAGTGAAATAAGTCAATCAGAGAAAGACATGTATCATATGACCCCACTGATATGAGGGATTCTTAATCTCAGGAACAGAGTGAGGCTTGCTGGAGTGGTCGGGGGTGGGAGGGATGGGGTGGCTGGGTGATAGACATTGGGGAGGGTATGAGCTACGGTGAGCGCTGTGAATTGTGTAAGACTGTTGAATCACAGATCTGTACTTCTGAAACAATGCAACATATTTTAAGAATAAAGGAAAAGAAGGAGACAGCAGGAGTGGAAGAATGAAGGGGAGTTAGTGAGAGGATGAGACGGACCAGGAGAGATGATGGGTTCTGAAAAAAAATCTGAGGTTTCTAGAGGGGAGGTGGGTCGGGGGATTGGTTAGCCTGGTGGTGGGTATTAGAGGGCACATTCTCCATGGAGCACTGTGTGTTAGGAACAAACAATGAATCATGGGACACTACACCAAAACAAATGATGTACTCCATGGTGATTAACAAAGCAATAAAAAACAAAGACTGTAATAAGAGATGAAGAAGGATACTATATCCTACTTAATGGGTCTATCCAACAAGAAGATCTCACAATTGTAAATATCTATGCCCCGAACATGGGAGCATCCAATTATATAAGGCAATTAAGAAGAAAAGCAAAGAAACACATTGACCACCATACAATCATAGTGGGGGACTTTAACACCCCCCTGACTGAAATGGCCAGATCATCTAAGCAAAAGATCAACAAGGAAATAAAGACTTTAAATGACACACTGGACCAAATGGACTTCACAGATATATTCAGAACGTTCCATCCCAATGCAACGGAATACACATTCTTCTCTAGTGCCCATGGAACATTCTCCAGAATGGATCACATCCTAGGTCACAAATCAGGTCTCAACCGGTACCCAAAGATTGGGATCATTCCCTGCACATTTTCAGACCACAATGCTTTGAAACTAGAACTCAATCACAAGAGGAGAGTCGGAAAGAACTCAAATACATGGAGGCTAAAGAGCATCCTACGAAAGAATGAATGGGTCAACCAGGAAATTAAAGAAGAGTTTAAAAAGTTCATGGAAACCAATGAAAATGAAAACTCAACTGTCCAAAATCTTTGGGATACAGCCAAGGCAGTCCTGCGAGGAAAGTATATAGCAATACAAGCCTTTCTCAAGAAACAAGAAAGGTCTCAAATACACACCCAACCCTACACCTAAAGGAGCTGGAGAAAGAACGGCAAATAAAGCCTAAACCCAGCAGGAGAAGAGAAATCATGCAGTTCAGAGCAGAAATCAATGAAATAGAACCCAGAAGAACGGTAGAAGTGATCAACGGAACTAGGAGCTGGTAATTTGAAAGAATTCACAAGATTGATACACCCCTGTCCAGGCTGATCAAAAAGAAAAGAGAAATGACCCAAATCAACAAAATCATGAATGAAAGAGGAGAGATCACAAACAACACCAAAGAAATACAAACAATTATAAGAACGTAATCTGAGCAAACCTAGGGCAGCAAATTCCATAACCTGGAAGAAATGGGTGCATTCCTAGAGATGTGTCAACTAACAAAACTGACCCAGGAAGAAATAGAAAACATGAACAGTCCTATAACCACGAAGGCAATTGAAGTAGTCATCAAAAACCTCCCAAGAAACCAAAGCCCAGGGCCAGATGGTTTCCCAGGGGAATTCTATCAGACATTTAAAGAAGAATTAATACCTATTCTCCTGAAACTGTTCCAAACAATAGAAATGGAAGGAAAACTTCCAAACTCATTTATGAGGCCACCATTACCTTGATTCCAAAACCAGACAAAGATCCCATCAAAAAGGAGAATTAGAGACCAATATCCTTGATGAACATCGATGCAAAAATTCTCACCAAAATACTAGCCAAGAGGACCCAACAGTACATGAAAAGGAGTATTCACCATGACCAAGTGGGATTTATCCCTGGGCTGCAAGGCTGGTTCAACATCCGCAAATCAGTCAACGTGATCAAATACATTAACAAAAGAAAGAAAGAGCATCATATGATCCTCTCAATAGATGCAGAAAAAGCATTGGACAAAGTACAGCACCCTTTCTGGATCAAAACTCTTCAGAGTATAGGGACAGCGGGTACATACCTCAATATCATAAAAGCCATCTACGAAAACCCTACAGCCTATATCATTCTCAATGGGGAAAAGCTGAGATCTTTTCCCCTAAGGTCAGCAACGCGGCAGGGATAGCCACTCTCACCACTGCTATTCAACATAGTATTAGAAGTCCTAGCCACAGCAATCAGACAACAAAAAGTAATCCAAGGCATCCAAATCGGCCGAGAGGAAGTCAAACTCTCACTCTTTGCAGATGATATGATACTTTATGTGGAAAACCCAAAAGACTCCACCCCAAAACTGCTAGAACTCACACAGCAATTCCGTCAAGTAGCAGGCTATAAAATCAACGCACAGGAATCAGTGGCATTCCTATACACCAACAACAAGACAGAAGAGAGACAAATCAAGGAGTCGATCCCATTCACAACTGCACCCAAAACCAGAAGAGACCTAGGAATATATTGAACCCAAGAGGCAAAGGATCTGTACTCAGAAAACTGCAAAATACGCAGGAAAGAAATTGAAGAAGACACAAAGAAACGGAAAAACGTTCCATGCTCATGGTTTGGGAGAACCAACATTGTGAAGAGGTCAATGCTACCTAGAGCAATCTACACATGCAATGCAATCCCCATCAAAATAGCATCCACTTTTTTCCACGAAATGGAACAAATAATCCTAAAATTTGAATGGAACGTGAAGAGACCCCGAGTAGCCAGAGGAATATTGAGAAAGAAAAGCAAAGCTGGCGGCATCACAATTCTGGACTTCCAGCTCTATGACAAAGCTGTCATCATCAAGACAGTATGGTACTGGCACAAAAACAGACACATGGATCCATGGAACAGAATCGAGAGCTCAGAAATGGACCCTCAACTCTATGGTCAACTTATCTTTGACAGAGCAGGAAGGAATGTCCAATGGCAAAAAGAGAGTCTCTTCAACAACTGGTGTTGGGAGAATTGGACAGCCCCATGCAGAAAAATGACACTGGACCATTTCCTGACACCACACACCGAAGTAGACTCCAAATGGTTGAAAGACCTCAATGTGAGACAGGAGTCCATCAAAATCCTAAAGGAGAACACAGGTAGCAAGCTCTTCGACCACAGCCGCAGCAACTTCTTCCTAGAAACATCACCAAAGGCACGGGAAGCCAGGGCAAAAATGAACTATTTGGATTTCATCAAGATAAAAAGCTTTGGCACAGCAAAAGAAACAGTCCACAAAACCAAAAGACAACCGACAGAATGGGAGAAATTATTTGCAAATGACCTATCAGATAAAGGGCTACTACCCAATATGTATAAAAACTTATCAAACTCAACACACAAAGAACAAATAATCCAATCAAGAAATAGGCAGAAGACATGAACAGACATTTTTCCAAAGAAGACATCCAAATGGCCCACAGGCACATGAAAAAGTGCTCAACACGGCTTGGCAACAGAGAAATCCAAATGAAAACCTCAATGAGATACCACCTCACACGCGTCAGAATGGCTCAAATGAACAAGTCAGGGAACGACAGAGTTTGGCGGGGATGTGGAGATAGGGGAACCCGCCGACACTGGTGGTGGGAATGCAAGCTGCTGCAACCCCTCTGGAAAACAGTATGGAGGTTCCTCACACAGTTGAAATTAGAGCTACCATTCGATCCAACATTTGCACTCCTGGGTATTTACCCCAAAGATACAAATGTAGGGACCCCAAGCGGTACGTGCACCCCATTGTTTATAGCAGCAATGTCCACAATAGCCAAACTGTGGAAACAGCCAAGATGTCCATCGACAGATGAATGGATAAAGAAGAGGTGGTATGTATATACACAATGGACTATTACGCAGCCATCAAAAGGAATGAGATGTTGCCATGGACAACGACGTGGATGGAACTGGAGGGTCCGACGATTAGTGAAATAAGTCAATCAGAGAAAGACATGTATCATATGACCCCACTGATATGAGGGATTCTTAATCTCAGGAACAGAGTGAGGCTTGCTGGAGTGGTCGGGGGTGGGAGGGATGGGGTGGCTGGGTGATAGACATTGGGGAGGGTATGAGCTACGGTGAGCGCTGTGAATTGTGTAAGACTGTTGAATCACAGATCTGTACTTCTGAAACAATGCAACATATTTTAAGAATAAAGGAAAAGAAGGAGACAGCAGGAGTGGAAGAATGAAGGGGAGTTAGTGAGAGGATGAGACGGACCAGGAGAGATGATGGGTTCTGAAAAAAAATCTGAGGTTTCTAGAGGGGAGGTGGGTCGGGGGATTGGTTAGCCTGGTGGTGGGTATTAGAGGGCACATTCTCCATGGAGCACTGTGTGTTAGGAACAAACAATGAATCATGGGACACTACACCAAAACAAATGATGTACTCCATGGTGATTAACAAAGCAATAAAAAACAAAGACTGTAATAAGAGATGAAGAAGGACACTATATCCTACTTAAAGGGTCTATCCAACAAGAAGATCTCACAATTGTAAATATCTATGCCCCGAACATGGGAGCATCCAATTATATAAGGCAATTAAGAAGAAAAGCAAAGAAACACATTGACCACCATACAATCATAGTGGGGGACTTTAACACCCCCCCTGACTGAAATGGCCAGATCATCTAAGCAAAAGATCAACAAGGAAATAAAGACTTTAAATGACACACTGGACCAAATGGACTTCACAGACATATTCAGAACGTTCCATCCCAATGCAACGGAATACACATTCTTCTCTAGTGCCCATGGAACATTCTCCAGAATGGATCACATCCTAGGTCACAAATCAGGTCTCAACCGGTACCCAAAGATTGGGATCATTCCCTGCACATTTTCAGACCACAATGTTTTGAAACTAGAACTCAATCACAAGAGGAGAGTCGGAAAGAACTCAAATACATGGAGGCTAAAGAGCATCCTACGAAAGAATGAATGGGTCAACCAGGAAATTAAAGAAGAATTTAAAAAGTTCATGGAAACCAATGAAAATGAAAACTCAACTGTCCAAAATCTTTGGGATACAGCCAAGGCAGTCCTGCGAGGAAAGTATATAGCAATACAAGCCTTTCTCAAGAAACAAGAAAGGTCTCAAATACACACCCAACCCTACACCTAAAGGAGCTGGAGAAAGAACGGCAAATAAAGCCTAAACCCAGCAGGAGAAGAGAAATCATGCAGTTCAGAGCAGAAATCAATGAAATAGAACCCAGAAGAACAGTAGAAGTGATCAACGGAACTAGGAGCTGGTACTTTGAAAGAATTCACAAGATTGATACACCCCTGTCCAGGCTGATCAAAAAGAAAAGAGAAATGACCCAAATCAACAAAATCATGAATGAAAGAGGAGAGATCACAAACAACACCAAAGAAATACAAACAATTATAAGAACGTAATCTGAGCAACCCTAGGGCAGCAAATTCCATAACCTGGAAGAAATGGGTGCATTCCTAGAGATGTGTCAACTAACAAAACTGACCCAGGAAGAAATAGAAAACATGAACAGTCCTATAACCACGAAGGCAATTGAAGTAGTCATCAAAAACCTCCCAAGAAACCAAAGCCCAGGGCCAGATGGTTTCCCAGGGGAATTCTATCAGACATTTAAAGAAGAATTAATACCTATTCTCCTGAAACTGTTCCAAACAATAGAAATGGAAGGAAAACTTCCAAACTCATTTATGAGGCCACCATTACCTTGATTCCAAAACCAGACAAAGATCCCATCAAAAAGGAGAATTAGAGACCAATATCCTTGATGAACATCGATGCAAAAATTCTCACCAAAATACTAGCCAAGAGGACCCAACAGTACATGAAAAGGAGTATTCACCATGACCAAGTGGGATTTATCCCTGGGCTGCAAGGCTGGTTCAACATCCGCAAATCAGTCAACGTGATCAAATACATTAACAAAAGAAAGAACGAGAATCATATGATCCTCTCAATAGATGCAGAAAAAGCATTGGACAAAGTACAGCACCCTTTCTGGATCAAAACTCTTCAGAGTATAGGGACAGCGGGTACATACCTCAATATCATAAAAGCCATCTACGAAAACCCTACAGCGAATATCATTCTCAATGGGGAAAAGCTGAGATCTTTTCCCCTAAGGTCAGGAACGCGGCAGGGATAGCCATTCTCACCACTGCTATTCAACATAGTATTAGAAGTCCTAGCCACAGCAATCAGACAACAAAATGTAATCCAAGGCATCCAAATCGGCAGAGAGGAAGTCAAACTCTCACTCTTGGCAGATGATATGATACTTTATGTGGAAAACCCAAAAGACTCCACCCCAAAACTGCTAGAACTCACACAGCAATTCCGTCAAGTAGCAGGCTATAAAATCAATGCACAGGAATCAGTGGCATTCCTATACACCAACAACAAGACAGAAGAGAGACAAATCAAGGAGTCGATCCTATTCACAACTGCACCCAAAACCAGAAGAGACCTAGGAATATATTCATCCCAAGAGGCAAAGGATCTGTACTCAGAAAACTACAAAATACGCAGGAAAGAAATTGAAGAAGACACAAAGAAACGGAAAAACGTTCCATGCTCATGGATTGGGAGAACCAACATTGTGAAGAGGTCAATGCTACCTAGAGCAATCTACACATGCAATGCAATCCCCATCAAAATACCATCCACTTTTTTCCAGGAAATGGAACAAATACTCCTAAAATTTGAATGGAACCAGAAGAGACCCCGAATAGCCAGAGGAATATTGAGAAAGAAAAGCAAAGCTGGCGGCATCACAATTCTGGACTTCCAGCTCTATGACAAAGCTGTCATCAACAAGACAGTATGGTACTGGCACAAAAACAGACACATGGATCCATGGAACAGAATCGAGAGCCCAGAAATGGACCCTCAACTCTATGGTCAACTTATCTTTGACAGAGCAGGAAGGAATGTCCAATGGCAAAAAGAGAGTCTCTTCAACAACTGGTGTTGGGAGAATTGGACAGCCCCATGCAGAAGAATGACAGTGGACCATTTCCTGACACCACACACAAAAGTAGACTCCAAATGGTTGAAAGACCTCAATGTGAGACAGGAGTCCATCAAAATCCTAAAGGAGAACACAGGTAGCAAGCACTTCGACCTCAGCCGCAGCAACTTCTTCCTAGAAACATCACCAAAGGCACGGGAAGCCAGGGCAAAAATGAACTATTGGGATTTCATCAAGATAAAAAGCTTTGGCACAGCAAAAGAAACAGTCCACAAAACCAAAAGACAACCGACAGAATGGGAGAAATTATTTGCAAATGACCTATCAGATAAAGGGCTACTACCCAATATGTATAAAAACTTATCAAACTCAACACCCAAAGAACAAATAATCCAATCAAGAAATAGGCAGAAGACATGAACAGACATTTTTCCAAAGAAGACATCCAAATGGCCCACAGGCACATGAAAAAGTGCTCAACACGGCTTGGCATCAGAGAAATCCAAATGAAAACCTCAATGAGATACCACCTCACACCCGTCAGAATGGCTCAAATGAACAAGTCAGGGAACGACAGAGTTTGGCGGGGATGTGGAGATAGGGGAACCCGCCGACACTGGTGGTGGGAATGCAAGCTGCTGCAACCCCTCTGGAAAACAGTATGGAGGTTCCTCACACAGTTGAAATTAGAGCTACCATTCGATCCAACATTTGCACTCCTGGGTATTTACCCCAAAGATACAAATGTAGGGACCCGAAGCGGTACGTGCACCCCATTGTTTATAGCAGCAATGTCCACAATAGCCAAACTGTGGAAACAGCCAAGATGTCCATCGACAGATGAATGGATAAAGAAGAGGTGGTATATATATACACAATGGACTATTACGCAGCCATCAAAAGGAATGAGATGTTGCCATGGACAACGACGTGGATGGAACTGGAGGGTCCGACGATTAGTGAAATAAGTCAATCAGAGAAGGACATGTATCATATGACCCCACTGATATGAGGGATTCTTAATCTCAGGAACAGAGTGAGGCTTGCTGGAGTGGTCGGGGGTGGGAGGGATGGGGTGGCTGGGTGATAGACATTGGGGAGGGTATGAGCTACGGTGAGCGCTGTGAATTGTGTAAGACTGTTGAATCACAGATCTGTACTTCTGAAACAATGCAACATATTTTAAGAATAAAGGAAAAGAAGGAGACAGCAGGAGTGGAAGAATGAAGGGGAGTTAGTGAGAGGATGAGACGGACCAGGAGAGATGATGGGTTCTGAAAAAAAATCTGAGGTTTCTAGAGGGGAGGTGGGTCGGGGGATTGGTTAGCCTGGTGGTGGGTATTAAAGAGGGCACATTCTCCATGGAGCACTGTGTGTTAGGAACAAACAATGAATCATGGGACACTACACCAAAACAAATGATGTACTCCATGGTGATTAACAAAGCAATAAAAAACAAAGACTGTAATAAGAGATGAAGAAGGACACTATATCCTACTTAAAGGGTCTATCCAACAAGAAGATCTCACAATTGTAAATATCTATGCCCCGAACATGGGAGCATCCAATTATATAAGGCAATTAAGAAGAAAAGCAAAGAAACACATTGACCACCATACAATCATAGTGGGGGACTTTAACACCCCCCCTGACTGAAATGGCCAGATCATCTAAGCAAAAGATCAACAAGGAAATAAAGACTTTAAATGACACACTGGACCAAATGGACTTCACAGACATATTCAGAACGTTCCATCCCAATGCAACGGAATACACATTCTTCTCTAGTGCCCATGGAACATTCTCCAGAATGGATCACATCCTAGGTCACAAATCAGGTCTCAACCGGTACCCAAAGATTGGGATCATTCCCTGCACATTTTCAGACCACAATGTTTTGAAACTAGAACTCAATCACAAGAGGAGAGTCGGAAAGAACTCAAATACATGGAGGCTAAAGAGCATCCTACGAAAGAATGAATGGGTCAACCAGGAAATTAAAGAAGAATTTAAAAAGTTCATGGAAACCAATGAAAATGAAAACTCAACTGTCCAAAATCTTTGGGATACAGCCAAGGCAGTCCTGCGAGGAAAGTATATAGCCATACAAGCTTTTCTCAAGAAACAAGAAAGGTCTCAAATACACACCCAACCCTACACCTAAAGGAGCTGGAGAAAGAACGGCAAATAAAGCCTAAACCCAGCAGGAGAAGAGAAATCATGCAGTTCAGAGCAGAAATCAATGAAATAGAACCCAGAAGAACAGTAGAAGTGATCAACGGAACTAGGAGCTGGTACTTTGAAAGAATTCACAAGATTGATACACCCCTGTCCAGGCTGATCAAAAAGAAAAGAGAAATGACCCAAATCAACAAAATCATGAATGAAAGAGGAGAGATCACAAACAACACCAAAGAAATACAAACTATTATAAGAACGTAATCTGAGCAACCCTAGGGCAGCAAATTCCATAACCTGGAAGAAATGGGTGCATTCCTAGAGATGTGTCAACTAACAAAACTGACCCAGGAAGAAATAGAAAACATGAACAGTCCTATAACCACGAAGGCAATTGAAGTAGTCATCAAAAACCTCCCAAGAAACCAAAGCCCAGGGCCAGATGGTTTCCCAGGGGAATTCTATCAGACATTTAAAGAAGAATTAATACCTATTCTCCTGAAACTGTTCCAAACAATAGAAATGGAAGGAAAACTTCCAAACTCATTTATGAGGCCACCATTACCTTGATTCCAAAACCAGACAAAGATCCCATCAAAAAGGAGAATTAGAGACCAATATCCTTGATGAACATCGATGCAAAAATTCTCACCAAAATACTAGCCAAGAGGACCCAACAGTACATGAAAAGGAGTATTCACCATGACCAAGTGGGATTTATCCCTGGGCTGCAAGGCTGGTTCAACATCCGCAAATCAGTCAACGTGATCAAATACATTAACAAAAGAAAGAACGAGAATCATATGATCCTCTCAATAGATGCAGAAAAAGCATTGGACAAAGTACAGCACCCTTTCTGGATCAAAACTCTTCAGAGTATAGGGACAGCGGGTACATACCTCAATATCATAAGAGCCATCTACGAAAACCCTACAGCGAATATCATTCTCAATGGTGAAAAGCTGAGATCTTTTCCCCTAAGGTCAGGAACGCGGCAGGGATAGCCATTCTCACCACTGCTATTCAACATAGTATTAGAAGTCCTAGCCACAGCAATCAGACAACAAAATGTAATCCAAGGCATCCAAATCGGCAGAGAGGAAGTCAAACTCTCACTCTTTGCAGATGATATGATACTTTATGTGGAAAACCCAAAAGACTCCACCCCAAAACTGCTAGAACTCACACAGCAATTCCGTCAAGTAGCAGGCTATAAAATCAATGCACAGGAATCAGTGGCATTCCTATACACCAACAACAAGACAGAAGAGAGACAAATCAAGGAGTCGATCCTATTCACAACTGCACCCAAAACCAGAAGAGACCTAGGAATATATTCATCCCAAGAGGCAAAGGATCTGTACTCAGAAAACTACAAAATACGCAGGAAAGAAATTGAAGAAGACACAAAGAAACGGAAAAACGTTCCATGCTCATGGATTGGGAGAACCAACATTGTGAAGAGGTCAATGCTACCTAGAGCAATCTACACATGCAATGCAATCCCCATCAAAATACCATCCACTTTTTTCCAGGAAATGGAACAAATACTCCTAAAATTTGAATGGAACCAGAAGAGACCCCGAATAGCCAGAGGAATATTGAGAAAGAAAAGCAAAGCTGGCGGCATCACAATTCTGGACTTCCAGCTCTATGACAAAGCTGTCATCAACAAGACAGTATGGTACTGGCACAAAAACAGACACATGGATGCATGGAACAGAATCGAGAGCCCAGAAATGGACCCTCAACTCTATGGTCAACTTATCTTTGACAGAGCAGGAAGGAATGTCCAATGGCAAAAAGAGAGTCTCTTCAACAACTGGTGTTGGGAGAATTGGACAGCCCCATGCAGAAGAATGACAGTGGACCATTTCCTGACACCACACACAAAAGTAGACTCCAAATGGTTGAAAGACCTCAATGTGAGACAGGAGTCCATCAAAATCCTAAAGGAGAACACAGGTAGCAAGCACTTCGACCTCAGCCGCAGCAACTTCTTCCTAGAAACATCACCAAAGGCACGGGAAGCCAGGGCAAAAATGAACTATTGGGATTTCATCAAGATAAAAAGCTTTGGCACAGCAAAAGAAACAGTCCACAAAACCAAAAGACAACCGACAGAATGGGAGAAATTATTTGCAAATGACCTATCAGATAAAGGGCTACTACCCAATATGTATAAAAACTTATCAAACTCAACACCCAAAGAACAAATAATCCAATCAAGAAATAGGCAGAAGACATGAACAGACATTTTTCCAAAGAAGACATCCAAATGGCCCACAGGCACATGAAAAAGTGCTCAACACGGCTTGGCATCAGAGAAATCCAAATGAAAACCTCAATGAGATACCACCTCACACCCGTCAGAATGGCTCAAATGAACAAGTCAGGGAACGACAGAGTTTGGCGGGGATGTGGAGATAGGGGAACCCGCCGACACTGGTGGTGGGAATGCAAGCTGCTGCAACCCCTCTGGAAAACAGTATGGAGGTTCCTCACACAGTTGAAATTAGAGCTACCATTCGATCCAACATTTGCACTCCTGGGTATTTACCCCAAAGATACAAATGTAGGGACCCGAAGCGGTACGTGCACCCCATTGTTTATAGCAGCAATGTCCACAATAGCCAAACTGTGGAAACAGCCAAGATGTCCATCGACAGATGAATGGATAAAGAAGAGGTGGTATATATATACACAATGGACTATTACGCAGCCATCAAAAGGAATGAGATGTTGCCATGGACAACGACGTGGATGGAACTGGAGGGTCCGACGATTAGTGAAATAAGTCAATCAGAGAAAGACATGTATCATATGACCCCACTGATATGAGGGATTCTTAATCTCAGGAACAGAGTGAGGCTTGCTGGAGTGGTCGGGGGTGGGAGGGATGGGGTGGCTGGGTGATAGACATTGGGGAGGGTATGAGCTACGGTGAGCGCTGTGAATTGTGTAAGACTGTTGAATCACAGATCTGTACTTCTGAAACAATGCAACATATTTTAAGAATAAAGGAAAAGAAGGAGACAGCAGGAGTGGAAGAATGAAGGGGAGTTAGTGAGAGGATGAGACGGACCAGGAGAGATGATGGGTTCTGAAAAAAAATCTGAGGTTTCTAGAGGGGAGGTGGGTCGGGGGATTGGTTAGCCTGGTGGTGGGTATTAAAGAGGGCACATTCTCCATGGAGCACTGTGTGTTAGGAACAAACAATGAATCATGGGACACTACACCAAAACAAATGATGTACTCCATGGTGATTAACAAAGCAATAAAAAACAAAGACTGTAATAAGAGATGAAGAAGGACACTATATCCTACTTAAAGGGTCTATCCAACAAGAAGATCTCACAATTGTAAATATCTATGCCCCGAACATGGGAGCATCCAATTATATAAGGCAATTAAGAAGAAAAGCAAAGAAACACATTGACCACCATACAATCATAGTGGGGGACTTTAACACCCCCCCTGACTGAAATGGCCAGATCATCTAAGCAAAAGATCAACAAGGAAATAAAGACTTTAAATGACACACTGGACCAAATGGACTTCACAGACATATTCAGAACGTTCCATCCCAATGCAACGGAATACACATTCTTCTCTAGTGCCCATGGAACATTCTCCAGAATGGATCACATCCTAGGTCACAAATCAGGTCTCAACCGGTACCCAAAGATTGGGATCATTCCCTGCACATTTTCAGACCACAATGTTTTGAAACTAGAACTCAATCACAAGAGGAGAGTCGGAAAGAACTCAAATACATGGAGGCTAAAGAGCATCCTACGAAAGAATGAATGGGTCAACCAGGAAATTAAAGAAGAATTTAAAAAGTTCATGGAAACCAATGAAAATGAAAACTCAACTGTCCAAAATCTTTGGGATACAGCCAAGGCAGTCCTGCGAGGAAAGTATATAGCAATACAAGCCTTTCTCAAGAAACAAGAAAGGTCTCAAATACACACCCAACCCTACACCTAAAGGAGCTGGAGAAAGAACGGCAAATAAAGCCTAAACCCAGCAGGAGAAGAGAAATCATGCAGTTCAGAGCAGAAATCAATGAAATAGAACCCAGAAGAACAGTAGAAGTGATCAACGGAACTACGAGCTGGTACTTTGAAAGAATTCACAAGATTGATACACCCCTGTCCAGGCTGATCAAAAAGAAAAGAGAAATGACCCAAATCAACAAAATCATGAATGAAAGAGGAGAGATCACAAACAACACCAAAGAAATACAAACAATTATAAGAACGTAATCTGAGCAACCCTAGGGCAGCAAATTCCATAACCTGGAAGAAATGGGTGCATTCCTAGAGATGTGTCAACTAACAAAACTGACCCAGGAAGAAATAGAAAACATGAACAGTCCTATAACCACGAAGGCAATTGAAGTAGTCATCAAAAACCTCCCAAGAAACCAAAGCCCAGGGCCAGATGGTTTCCCAGGGGAATTCTATCAGACATTTAAAGAAGAATTAATACCTATTCTCCTGAAAATGTTCCAAACAATAGAAATGGAAGGAAAACTTCCAAACTCATTTATGAGGCCACCATTACCTTGATTCCAAAACCAGACAAAGATCCCATCAAAAAGGAGAATTAGAGACCAATATCCTTGATGAACATCGATGCAAAAATTCTCACCAAAATACTAGCCAAGAGGACCCAACAGTACATGAAAAGGAGTATTCACAATGACCAAGTGGGATTTATCCCTGGGCTGCAAGGCTGGTTCAACATCCGCAAATCAGTCAACGTGATCAAATACATTAACAAAAGAAAGAACGAGAATCATATGATCCTCTCAATAGATGCAGAAAAATCATTGGACAAAGTACAGCACCCTTTCTGGATCAAAACTCTTCAGAGTATAGGGACAGCGGGGACATACCTCAATATCATAAGAGCCATCTACGAAAACCCTACAGCGAATATCATTCTCAATGGTGAAAAGCTGAGATCTTTTCCCCTAAGGTCAGGAACGCGGCAGGGATAGCCATTCTCACCACTGCTATTCAACATAGTATTAGAAGTCCTAGCCACAGCAATCAGACAACAAAATGTAATCCAAGGCATCCAAATCGGCAGAGAGGAAGTCAAACTCTCACTCTTTGCAGATGATATGATACTTTATGTGGAAAACCCAAAAGACTCCACCCCAAAACTGCTAGAACTCACACAGCAATTCCGTCAAGTAGCAGGCTATAAAATCAATGCACAGGAATCAGTGGCATTCCTATACACCAACAACAAGACAGAAGAGAGACAAATCAAGGAGTCGATCCTATTCACAACTGCACCCAAAACCAGAAGAGACCTAGGAATATATTCATCCCAAGAGGCAAAGGATCTGTACTCAGAAAACTACAAAATACGCAGGAAAGAAATTGAAGAAGACACAAAGAAACGGAAAAACGTTCCATGCTCATGGATTGGGAGAACCAACATTGTGAAGAGGTCAATGCTACCTAGAGCAATCTACACATGCAATGCAATCCCCATCAAAATACCATCCACTTTTTTCCACGAAATGGAACAAATACTCCTAAAATTTGAATGGAACCAGAAGAGACCCCGAATAGCCAGAGGAATATTGAGAAAGAAAAGCAAAGCTGGCGGCATCACAATTCTGGACTTCCAGCTCTATGACAAAGCTGTCATCATCAAGACAGTATGGTACTGGCACAAAAACAGACACATGGATCCATGGAACAGAATCGAGAGCCCAGAAATGGACCCTCAACTCTATGGTCAACTTATCTTTGACAGAGCAGGAAGGAATGTCCAATGGCAAAAAGAGAGTCTCTTCAACAACTGGTGTTGGGAGAATTGGACAGCCCCATGCAGAAGAATGACAGTGGACCATTTCCTGACACCACACACAAAAGTAGACTCCAAATTGTTGAAAGACCTCAATGTGAGACAGGAGTCCATCAAAATCCTAAAGGAGAACACAGGTAGCAAGCACTTCGACCTCAGCCGCAGCAACTTCTTCCTAGAAACATCACCAAAGGCACGGGAAGCCAGGGCAAAAATGAACTATTGGGATTTCATCAAGATAAAAAGCTTTGGCACAGCAAAAGAAACAGTCCACAAAACCAAAAGACAACCGACAGAATGGGAGAAATTATTTGCAAATGACCTATCAGATAAAGGGCTACTACCCAATATGTATAAAAACTTATCAAACTCAACACCCAAAGAACAAATAATCCAATCAAGAAATAGGCAGAAGTCATGAACAGACATTTTTCCAAAGAAGACATCCAAATGGCCCACAGGCACATGAAAAAGTGCTCAACACGGCTTGGCATCAGAGAAATCCAAATGAAAACCTCAATGAGATACCACCTCACACCCGTCAGAATGGCTCAAATGAACAAGTCAGGGAACGACAGAGTTTGGCGGGGATGTGGAGATAGGGGAACCCGCCGACACTGGTGGTGGGAATGCAAGCTGCTGCAACCCCTCTGGAAAACAGTATGGAGGTTCCTCACACAGTTGAAATTAGAGCTACCATTCGATCCAACATTTGCACTCCTGGGTATTTACCCCAAAGATACAAATGTAGGGACCCGAAGCGGTACGTGCACCCCATTGTTTATAGCAGCAATGTCCACAATAGCCAAACTGTGGAAACAGCCAAGATGTCCATCGACAGATGAATGGATAAAGAAGAGGTGGTATATATATACACAATGGACTATTACGCAGCCATCAAAAGGAATGAGATGTTGCCATGGACAACGACGTGGATGGAACTGGAGGGTCCGACGATTAGTGAAATAAGTCAATCAGAGAAAGACATGTATCATATGACCCCACTGATATGAGGGATTCTTAATCTCAGGAACAGAGTGAGGCTTGCTGGAGTGGTCGGGGGTGGGAGGGATGGGGTGGCTGGGTGATAGACATTGGGGAGGGTATGAGCTACGGTGAGCGCTGTGAATTGTGTAAGATTGTTGAATCACAGATCTGTACTTCTGAAACAACGCAACATATTTTAGGAATAAAGGAAAAGAAGGAGACAGCAGGAGTGGAAGAATGAAGGGGAGTTAGTGAGAGGATGAGACGGACCAGGAGAGATGATGGGTTCTGAAAAAAAATCTGAGGTTTCTAGAGGGGAGGTGGGTCGGGGGATTGGTTAGCCTGGTGGTGGGTATTAAAGAGGGCACATTCTCCATGGAGCACTGTGTGTTAGGAACAAACAATGAATCATGGGACACTACACCAAAACAAATGATGTACTCCATGGTGATTAACAAAGCAATAAAAAACAAAGACTGTAATAAGAGATGAAGAAGGACACTATATCCTACTTAAAGGGTCTATCCAACAAGAAGATCTCACAATTGTAAATATCTATGCCCCGAACTTGGGAGCATCCAATTATATAAGGCAATTAAGAAGAAAAGCAAAGAAACACATTGACCACCATACAATCATAGTGGGGGACTTTAACACCCCCCCTGACTGAAATGGCCAGATCATCTAAGCAAAAGATCAACAAGGAAATAAAGACTTTAAATGACACACTGGACCAAATGGACTTCACAGACATATTCAGAACGTTCCATCCCAATGCAACGGAATACACATTCTTCTCTAGTGCCCATGGAACATTCTCCAGAATGGATCACATCCTAGGTCACAAATCAGGTCTCAACCGGTACCCAAAGATTGGGATCATTCCCTGCACATTTTCAGACCACAATGTTTTGAAACTAGAACTCAATCACAAGAGGAGAGTCGGAAAGAACTCAAATACATGGAGGCTAAAGAGCATCCTACGAAAGAATGAATGGGTCAACCAGGAAATTAAAGAAGAATTTAAAAAGTTCATGGAAACCAATGAAAATGAAAACTCAACTGTCCAAAATCTTTGGGATACAGCCAAGGCAGTCCTGCGAGGAAAGTATATAGCAATACAAGCCTTTCTCAAGAAACAAGAAAGGTCTCAAATACACACCCAACCCTACACCTAAAGGAGCTGGAGAAAGAACGGCAAATAAAGCCTAAACCCAGCAGGAGAAGAGAAATCATGCAGTTCAGAGCAGAAATCAATGAAATAGAACCCAGAAGAACAGTAGAAGTGATCAACGGAAGTAGGAGCTGGTACTTTGAAAGAATTCACAAGATTGATACACCCCTGTCCAGGCTGATCAAAAAGAAAAGAGAAATGACCCAAATCAACAAAATCATGAATGAAAGAGGAGAGATCACAAACAACACCAAAGAAATACAAACAATTATAAGAACGTAATCTGAGCAACCCTAGGGCAGCAAATTCCATAACCTGGAAGAAATGGGTGCATTCCTAGAGATGTGTCAACTAACAAAACTGACCCAGGAAGAAATAGAAAACATGAACAGTCCTATAACCACGAAGGCAATTGAAGTAGTCATCAAAAACCTCCCAAGAAACCAAAGCCCAGGGCCAGATGGTTTCCCAGGGGAATTCTATCAGACATTTAAAGAAGAATTAATACCTATTCTCCTGAAACTGTTCCAAACAATAGAAATGGAAGGAAAACTTCCAAACTCATTTATGAGGCCACCATTACCTTGATTCCAAAACCAGACAAAGATCCCATCAAAAAGGAGAATTAGAGACCAATATCCTTGATGAACATCGATGCAAAAATTCTCACCAAAATACTAGCCAAGAGGACCCAACAGTACATGAAAAGGAGTATTCACCATGACCAAGTGGGATTTATCCCTGGGCTGCAAGGCTGGTTCAACATCCGCAAATCAGTCAACGTGATCAAATACATTAACAAAAGAAAGAACGAGAATCATATGATCCTCCCAAGAGATGCAGAAAAAGCATTGGACAAAGTACAGCACCCTTTCTGGATCAAAACTCTTCAGAGTATAGGGACAGCGGGTACATACCTCAATATCATAAAAGCCATCTACGAAAACCCTACAGCGAATATCATTCTCAATGGGGAAAAGCTGAGATCTTTTCCCCTAAGGTCAGCAACGCGGCAGGGATAGCCACTCTCACCACTGCTATTCAACATAGTATTAGAAGTCCTAGCCACAGCAATCAGACAACAAAAAGTAATCCAAGGCTCCAAATCGGCAGAGAGGAAGTCAAACTCTCACTCTTTGCAGATGATATGATACTTTATGTGGAAAACCCAAAAGACTCCACCCCAAAACTGCTAGAACTCACACAGCAATTCCGTCAAGTAGTAGGCTATAAAATCAATGCACAGGAATCAGTGGCATTCCTATACACCAACAACAAGACAGAAGAGAGACAAATCAAGGAGTCGATCCCATTCACAACTGCACCCAAAACCAGAAGAGACCTAGGAATATATTCATCCCAAGAGGCAAAGGATCTGTACTCAGAAAACTACAAAATACGCAGGAAAGAAATTGAAGAAGACACAAAGAAACGGAAAAACGTTCCATGCTCATGGATTGGGAGAACCAACATTGTGAAGAGGTCAATGCTACCTAGAGCAATCTACACATGCAATGCAATCCCCATCAAAATACCATCCACTTTTTTCCAGGAAATGGAACAAATACTCCTAAAATTTGAATGGAACCAGAAGAGACCCCGAATAGCCAGAGGAATATTGAGAAAGAAAAGCAAAGCTGGCGGCATCACAATTCTGGACTTCCAGCTCTATGACAAAGCTGTCATCATCAAGACAGTATGGTCCTGGCACAAAAACAGACACATGGATCCATGGAACAGAATCGAGAGCCCAGAAATGGACCCTCAACTCTATGGTCAACTTATCTTTGACAGAGCAGGAAGGAATGTCCAGTGGCAAAACGAGAGTCTCTTCAACAACTGGTGTTGGGAGAATTGGACAGCCCCATGCAGAAGAATGACAGTGGACCATTTCCTGACACCACACACAAAAGTAGACTCCAAATGGTTGAAAGACCTCAATGTGAGACAGGAGTCCATCAAAATCCTAAAGGAGAACACAGGTAGCAAGCACTTCGACCTCAGCCGCAGCAACTTCTTCCTAGAAACATCACCAAAGGAACGGGAAGCCAGGGCAAAAATGAACTATTGGGATTTCATCAAGATAAAAAGCTTTGGCACAGCAAAAGAAACAGTCCACAAAACCAAAAGACAACCGACAGAATGGGAGAAATTATTTGCAAATGACCTATCAGATAAAGGGCTACTACCCAATATGTATAAAAACTTATCAAACTCAACACCCAAAGAACAAATAATCCAATCAAGAAATAGGCAGAAGACATGAACAGACATTTTTCCAAAGAAGACATCCAAATGGCCCACAGGCACATGAAAAAGTGCTCAACACGGCTTGGCATCAGAGAAATCCAAATGAAAACCTCAATGAGATACCACCTCACACCCGTCAGAATGGCTCAAATGAACAAGTCAGGGAACGACAGAGTTTGGCGGGGATGTGGAGATAGGGGAACCCGCCGACACTGGTGGTGGGAATGCAAGCTGCTGCAACCCCTCTGGAAAACAGTATGGTGGTTCCTCACACAGTTGAAATTAGAGCTACCATTCGATCCAACATTTGCACTCCTGGGTATTTACCCCAAAGATACAAATGTAGGGACCTGAAGCTTTACGTGCACCTCATTGTTTATAGCAGCAATGTCCACAATAGCCAAACTGTGGAAACAGCCAAGATGTCCATCGACAGATGAATGGATAAAGAAGAGGTGCTATATATATACACAATGGACTATTACGCAGCCATCAAAAGGAATGAGATGCTGCCATGGACAACGACGTGGATGGAACTGGAGGGTCCGACGATTAGTGAAATAAGTCAATCAGAGAAAGACATGTATCATATGACCCCACTGATATGAGGGATTCTTAATCTCAGGAACAGAGTGAGGCTTGCTGGAGTGGTCGGGGGTGGGAGGGATGGGGTGGCTGGGTGATAGACATTGGGGAGGGTATGAGCTACGGTGAGCGCTGTGAATTGTGTAAGACTGTTGAATCACAGATCTGTACTTCTGAAACAACGCAACATATTTTAAGAATAAAGGAAAAGAAGGAGACAGCAGGAGTGGAAGAATGAAGGGGAGTTAGTGAGAGGATGAGACGGACCAGGAGAGATGATGGGTTCTGAAAAAAAATCTGAGGTTTCTAGAGGGGAGGTGGGTCGGGGGATTGGTTAGCGTGGTGGTGGGTATTAAAGAGGGCACATTCTCCATGGATCACTGTGTGTTAGGAACAAACAATGAATCATGGGACACTACACCAAAACAAATGATGTACTCCATGGTGATTAACAAAGCAATAAAAAACAAAGACTGTAATAAGAGATGAAGAAGGACACTATATCCTACTTAGTGGGTCTATCCAACAAGAAGATCTCACAATTGTAAATATCTATGCCCCGAACATGGGAGCATCCAATTATATAAGGCAATTAAGAAGAAAAGCAAAGAAACACATTGACCACCATACAATCATAGTGGGGGACTTTAACACCCCCCTGACTGAAATGGCCAGATCATCTAAGCAAAAGATCAACAAGGAAATAAAGACTTTAAATGACACACTGGACCAAATGGACTTCACAGACATATTCAGAACGTTCCATCCCAATGCAACGGAATACACATTCTTCTCTAGTGCCCATGGAACATTCTCCAGAATGGATCACATCCTAGGTCACAAATCAGGTCTCAACCGGTACCCAAAGATTGGGATCATTCCCTTCACATTTTCAGACCACAATGCTTTGAAACTAGAACTCAATCACAAGAGGAGAGTCGGAAAGAACTCAAATACATGGAGGCTAAAGAGCATCCTACGAAAGAATGAATGGGTCAACCAGGAAATTAAAGAAGAATTTAAAAAGTTCATGGAAACCAATGAAAATGAAAACTCAACTGTCCAAAATCTTTGGGATACAGCCAAGGTAGTCCTGCGAGGAAAGTATATAGCAATACAAGCCTTTCTCAAGAAACAAGAAAGGTCTCAAATACACACCCAACCCTACACCTAAAGGAGCTGGAGAAAGAACGGCAAATAAAGCCTAAACCCAGCAGGAGAAGAGAAATCATGCAGTTCAGAGCAGAAATCAATGAAATAGAACCCAGAAGAACAGTAGAAGTGATCAACGGAACTAGGAGCTGGTACTTTGAAAGAATTCACAAGATTGATACACCCCTGTCCAGGCTGATCAAAAAGAAAAGAGAAATGACCCAAATCAACAAAATCACGAATGAAAGAGGAGAGATCACAAACAACACCAAAGAAATACAAACAATTATAAGAACGTAATCTGAGCAACCCTAGGGCAGCAAATTCCATAACCTGGAAGAAATGGGTGCATTCCTAGAGATGTGTCAACTAACAAAACTGACCCAGGAAGAAATAGAAAACATGAACAGTCCTATAACCACGAAGGCAATTGAAGTAGTCATCAAAAACCTCCCAAGAAACCAAAGCCCAGGGCCAGATGGTTTCCCAGGGGAATTCTATCAGACATTTAAAGAAGAATTAATACCTATTCTCCTGAAACTGTTCCAAACAATAGAAATGGAAGGAAAACTTCCAAACTCATTTATGAGGCCACCATTACCTTGATTCCAAAACCAGACAAAGATCCCATCAAAAAGGAGAATTAGAGACCAATATCCTTGATGAACATCGATGCAAAAATTCTCACCAAAATACTAGCCAAGAGGACACAACAGTACATGAAAAGGAGTCTTCACCATGACCAAGTGGGATTTATCCCTGGGCTGCAAGGCTGGTTCAACATCCGCAAATCAGTCAACGTGATCAAATACATTAACAAAAGAAAGAACGAGAATCATATGATCCTCCCAAGAGATGCAGAAAAAGCATTGGACAAAGTACAGCACTCTTTCTGGATCAAAACTCTTCAGAGTATAGGGACAGCGGGTACATACCTCAATATCATAAAAGCCATCTACGAAATCCCTACAGCGAATATCATTCTCAATGGGGAAAAGCTGAGATCTTTTCCCCTAAGGTCAGCAACGCGGCAGGGATAGCCACTCTCACCACTGCTATTCAACATAGTATTAGAAGTCCTAGCCACGGCAATCAGACAGCAAAAAGTAATCCAAGGCATCCAAATCGGCCGAGAGGAAGTCAAACTCTCACTCTTTGCAGATGATATGATACTTTATGTGGAAAACCCAAAAGACCCCACCCCAAAACTGCTAGAACTCACACAGCAATTCCGTCAAGTAGCAGGCTATAAAATCAATGCCCAGGAATCAGTGGCATTCCTATACACCAACAACAAGACAGAAGAGAGACAAATCAAGGAGTCGATCCCATTCACAACTGCACCCAAAACCAGAAGAGACCTACGAATATATTGAACCCAAGAGGCAAAGGATCTGTACTCAGAAAACTGCAAAATACGCAGGAAAGAAATTGAAGAAGACACAAAGAAACGGAAAAACGTTCCATGCTCATGGTTTGGGAGAACCAACATTGTGAAGAGGTCAATGCTACCTAGAGCAATCTACACATGCAATGCAATCCCCATCAAAATAGCATCCACTTTTTTCCACGAAATGGAACAAATAATCCTAAAATTTGAATGGAACGTGAAGAGACCCCGAGGAGCCAGAGGAATATTGAGAAAGAAAAGCAAAGCTGGCGGCATCACAATTCTGGACTTCCAGCTCTATGACAAAGCTGTCATCATCAAGACAGTATGGTACTGGCACAAAAACAGACACATGGATCCATGGAACAGAATCGAGAGCCCAGAAATGGACCCTCAACTCTATGGTCAACTTATCTTTGACAGAGCAGGAAGGAATGTCCAATGGCAAAAAGAGAGTCTCTTCAACAACTGGTGTTGGGAGAATTGGACAGCCCCATGCAGAAGAATGACACTGGACCATTTCCTGACACCACACACAGAAGTAGACGCCAAATGGTTGAAAGACCTCAATGTGAGACAGGAGTCCATCAAAATCCTAAAGGAGAACACAGGTAGCAAGCTCTTCGACCTCAGCCGCAGCAACTTCTTCCTAGAAACATCACCAAAGGCACGGGAAGCCAGGGCAAAAATGAACTATTGGGATTTCATCAAGATAAAAAGCTTTGGCACAGCAAAAGAAACAGTCCACAAAACCAAAAGACAACCGACAGAATGGGAGAAATTATTTGCAAATGACATATCAGATAAAGGGCTACTATCCAATATGTATAAAAACTTATCAAACTCAACACCCAAAGAACAAATAATCCAATCAAGAAATAGGCAGAAGACATGAACAGACATTTTTCCAAAGAAGACATCCAAATGGCCCACAGGCACATGAAAAAGTGCTCAACACGGCTCGGCATCAGGGAAATCCAAATCAAAACCTCAATGAGATACCACCTCACACCCGTCAGAATGGCTCAAATGAACAAGTCAGGGAACGACAGAGGTTGGCGGGGATGTGGAGAAAGGGGAACCCTCCTACACTGGTGGTGGGAATGAAAGCTGGTGCAACCCCTCTGGAAAAGTGTATGGAGGTTCCTCAAACAGTTATAATTAGAGCTACCATTCGATCCAGCAATTGCACTCCTGGGTATTTACCCCAAAGATACAAATGTAGGGACCCGAAGCGGTACGTGCACCCCATTGTTTATAGCAGCAATATCCACAATAGCCAAACGGTGGAAAGAGCCAAGATGTCCATCGACAGATGAATGGATAAAGAAGAGGTGGTATATATATACACAATGGACTATTACGCAGCCATCAAAAGGAATGAGGTGTTGCCATGGACAACGACGTGGATGGAACTGGAGGGTCCGACGATTAGTGAAATGAGTCAATCAGAGAAAGACATGTATCATATGACCTCACTGATATGAGGGATTCTTAATCTCAGGAACAGAGTGAGGCTTGCTGGAGTGGTCGGGGGGGGGGATGGGGTGGCTGGGTGATAGACTTTGGGGAGGGTATGAGCTACGGTGAGCGCTGTGAATTGTGTAAGACTGTTGAATCACAGATCTGTACTTCTGAAACAAATAACGCAACATATTTTAAGAATAAAGGAAAACAAGGAGACAGCAGGAGAGGAAGAATGAAGGGGAGTTAGTGAGAGGGGGAGACGGACCAGGAGAGATGATGGATTCTGAAAAAAAATCCGAGGTTTCTAGAGGGGATGTGGGTCAGTGGATTGGTTTGACTGGTGATGGTTATTAAAGAGGGCACATTCTGCATGGAGCACTGTGTGTTAGGAACAAACAATGAATCATGGGACAGTACACCAAAACAAATGATGTAGTACATGGTGATTAACAAAGCAATAAAAAACAAAGACTGTAATAAGAGATGAAGAAGGACACTATATCTTACTTAAAGGGTCTATCCAACAAGAAGATCTCACAATTGTAAATGTCTATGCCCCGAACATGGGAGCATCCAATTATATAAGGCAATTAAGAAGAAAAGCAAAGAAACACATTGACCACCATACAATCATAGTGGGGGACTTTAACACCCCCCTGACTGAAATGGCCAGATCATCTAAGCAAAAGATCAACAAGGAAATAAAGACTTTAAATGACACACTGGACCAAATGGACTTCACAGACATATTCAGAACGTTCCATCCCAATGCAACGGAATACACATTCTTCTCTAGTGCCCATGGAACATTCTCCAGAATGGATCACATCCTAGGTCACAAATCAGGTCTCAACCGGTACCCAAAGATTGGGATCATTCCCTGCACATTTTCAGACCACAATGCTTTGAAACTAGAACTCAATCACAAGAGGAGAGTCGGAAAGAACTCAAATACATGGAGGCTAAAGAGCATCCTACGAAAGAATGAATGGGTCAACCAGGAAATTAAAGAAGAATTTAAAAAGTTCATGGAAACCAATGAAAATGAAAACTCAACTGTCCAAAATCTTTGGGATACAGCCAAGGCAGTCCTGCGAGGAAAGTATATAGCAATACAAGCCTTTCTCAAGAAACAAGAAAGGTCTCAAATACACACCCAACCCTACACCTAAAGGAGCTGGAGAAAGAACGGCAAATAAAGCCTAAACCCAGCAGGAGAAGAGAAATCATGCAGTTCAGAGCAGAAATCAATGAAATAGAACCCAGAAGAACAGTAGAAGTGATCAACGGAAGTAGGAGCTGGAACTTTGAAAGAATTCACAAGATTGATACACCCCTGTCCAGGCTGATCAAAAAGAAAAGAGAAATGACCCAAATCAACAAAATCATGAATGAAAGAGGAGAGATCACAAACAACACCAAAGAAATACAAACAATTATAAGAACGTAATCTGAGCAACCCTAGGGCAGCAAATTCCATAACCTGGAAGAAATGGGTGCATTCCTAGAGATGTGTCAACTAACAAAACTGACCCAGGAAGAAATAGAAAACATGAACAGTCCTATAACCACGAAGGCAATTGAAGTAGTCATCAAAAACCTCCCAAGAAACCAAAGCCCAGGGCCAGATGGTTTCCCAGGGGAATTCTATCAGACATTTAAAGAAGAATTAATACCTATTCTCCTGAAACTGTTCCAAACAATAGAAATGGAAGGAAAACTTCCAAACTCATTTATGAGGCCACCATTACCTTGATTCCAAAACCAGACAAAGATCCCATCAAAAAGGAGAATTAGAGACCAATATCCTTGATGAACATCGATGCAAAAATTCTCACCAAAATACTAGCCAAGAGGACCCAACAGTACATGAAAAGGAGTATTCACCATGACCAAGTGGGATTTATCCCTGGGCTGCAAGGCTGGTTCAACATCCGCAAATCAGTCAACGTGATCAAATACATTAACAAAAGAAAGAACGAGAATCATATGATCCTCCCAAGAGATGCAGAAAAAGCATTGGACAAAGTACAGCACCCTTTCTGGATCAAAACTCTTCAGAGTATAGGGACAGCGGGTACATACCTCAATATCATAAAAGCCATCTACGAAAACCCTACAGCGAATATCATTCTCAATGGGGAAAAGTTGAGATCTTTTCCCCTAAGGTCAGCAACGCGGCAGGGATAGCCACTCTCACCACTGCTATTCAACATAGTATTAGAAGTCCTAGCCACAGCAATCAGACAACAAAAAGTAATCCAAGGCATCCAAATCGGCAGAGAGGAAGTCAAACTCTCACTCTTTGCAGATGATATGATACTTTATGTGGAAAACCCAAAAGACTCCACCCCAAAACTGCTAGAACTCACACAGCAATTCCGTCAAGTAGTAGGCTATAAAATCAATGCACAGGAATCAGTGGCATTCCTATACACCAACAACAAGACAGAAGAGAGACAAATCAAGGAGTCGATCCCATTCACAACTGCACCCAAAACCAGAAGAGACCTAGGAATATATTCATCCCAAGAGGCAAAGGATCTGTACTCAGAAAACTACAAAATACGCAGGAAAGAAATTGAAGAAGACACAAAGAAACGGAAAAACGTTCCATGCTCATGGATTGGGAGAACCAACATTGTGAAGAGGTCAATGCTACCTAGAGCAATCTACACATGCAATGCAATCCCCATCAAAATACCATCCACTTTTTTCCAGGAAATGGAACAAATACTCCTAAAATTTGAATGGAACCAGAAGAGACCCCGAATAGCCAGAGGAATATTGAGAAAGAAAAGCAAAGCTGGCGGCATCACAATTCTGGACTTCCAGCTCTATGACAAAGCTGTCATCATCAAGACAGTATGGTCCTGGCACAAAAACAGACACATGGATCCATGGAACAGAATCGAGAGCCCAGAAATGGACCCTCAACTCTATGGTCAACTTATCTTTGACAGAGCAGGAAGGAATGTCCAGTGGCAAAACGAGAGTCTCTTCAACAACTGGTGTTGGGAGAATTGGACAGCCCCATGCAGAAGAATGACAGTGGACCATTTCCTGACACCACACACAAAAGTAGACTCCAAATGGTTGAAAGACCTCAATGTGAGACAGGAGTCCATCAAAATCCTAAAGGAGAACACAGGTAGCAAGCACTTCGACCTCAGCCGCAGCAACTTCTTCCTAGAAACATCACCAAAGGAACGGGAAGCCAGGGCAAAAATGAACTATTGGGATTTCATCAAGATAAAAAGCTTTGGCACAGCAAAAGAAACAGTCCACAAAACCAAAAGACAACCGACAGAATGGGAGAAATTATTTGCAAATGACCTATCAGATAAAGGGCTACTACCCAATATGTATAAAAACTTATCAAACTCAACACCCAAAGAACAAATAATCCAATCAAGAAATAGGCAGAAGACATGAACAGACATTTTTCCAAAGAAGACATCCAAATGGCCCACAGGCACATGAAAAAGTGCTCAACACGGCTTGGCATCAGAGAAATCCAAATGAAAACCTCAATGAGATACCACCTCACACCCGTCAGAATGGCTCAAATGAACAAGTCAGGGAACGACAGAGTTTGGCGGGGATGTGGAGATAGGGGAACCCGCCGACACTGGTGGTGGGAATGCAAGCTGCTGCAACCCCTCTGGAAAACAGTATGGTGGTTCCTCACACAGTTGAAATTAGAGCTACCATTCGATCCAACATTTGCACTCCTGGGTATTTACCCCAAAGATACAAATGTAGGGACCTGAAGCTTTACGTGCACCTCATTGTTTATAGCAGCAATGTCCACAATAGCCAAACTGTGGAAACAGCCAAGATGTCCATCGACAGATGAATGGATAAAGAAGAGGTGCTATATATATACACAATGGACTATTACGCAGCCATCAAAAGGAATGAGATGCTGCCATGGACAACGACGTGGATGGAACTGGAGGGTCCGACGATTAGTGAAATAAGTCAATCAGAGAAAGACATGTATCATATGACCCCACTGATATGAGGGATTCTTAATCTCAGGAACAGAGTGAGGCTTGCTGGAGTGGTCGGGGGTGGGAGGGATGGGGTGGCTGGGTGATAGACATTGGGGAGGGTATGAGCTACGGTGAGCGCTGTGAATTGTGTAAGACTGTTGAATCACAGATCTGTACTTCTGAAACAACGCAACATATTTTAAGAATAAAGGAAAAGAAGGAGACAGCAGGAGTGGAAGAATGAAGGGGAGTTAGTGAGAGGATGAGACGGACCAGGAGAGATGATGGGTTCTGAAAAAAAATCTGAGGTTTCTAGAGGGGAGGTGGGTCGGGGGATTGGTTAGCGTGGTGGTGGGTATTAAAGAGGGCACATTCTCCATGGATCACTGTGTGTTAGGAACAAACAATGAATCATGGGACACTACACCAAAACAAATGATGTACTCCATGGTGATTAACAAAGCAATAAAAAACAAAGACTGTAATAAGAGATGAAGAAGGACACTATATCCTACTTAGTGGGTCTATCCAACAAGAAGATCTCACAATTGTAAATATCTATGCCCCGAACATGGGAGCATCCAATTATATAAGGCAATTAAGAAGAAAAGCAAAGAAACACATTGACCACCATACAATCATAGTGGGGGACTTTAACACCCCCCTGACTGAAATGGCCAGATCATCTAAGCAAAAGATCAACAAGGAAATAAAGACTTTAAATGACACACTGGACCAAATGGACTTCACAGACATATTCAGAACGTTCCATCCCAATGCAACGGAATACACATTCTTCTCTAGTGCCCATGGAACATTCTCCAGAATGGATCACATCCTAGGTCACAAATCAGGTCTCAACCGGTACCCAAAGATTGGGATCATTCCCTTCACATTTTCAGACCACAATGCTTTGAAACTAGAACTCAATCACAAGAGGAGAGTCGGAAAGAACTCAAATACATGGAGGCTAAAGAGCATCCTACGAAAGAATGAATGGGTCAACCAGGAAATTAAAGAAGAATTTAAAAAGTTCATGGAAACCAATGAAAATGAAAACTCAACTGTCCAAAATCTTTGGGATACAGCCAAGGCAGTCCTGCGAGGAAAGTATATAGCAATACAAGCCTTTCTCAAGAAACAAGAAAGGTCTCAAATACACACCCAACCCTACACCTAAAGGAGCTGGAGAAAGAACGGCAAATAAAGCCTAAACCCAGCAGGAGAAGAGAAATCATGCAGTTCAGAGCAGAAATCAATGAAATAGAACCCAGAAGAACAGTAGAAGTGATCAACGGAAGTAGGAGCTGGTACTTTGAAAGAATTCACAAGATTGATACACCCCTGTCCAGGCTGATCAAAAAGAAAAGAGAAATGACCCAAATCAACAAAATCATGAATGAAAGAGGAGAGATCACAAACAACACCAAAGAAATACAAACAATTATAAGAACGTAATCTGAGCAACCCTAGGGCAGCAAATTCCATAACCTGGAAGAAATGGGTGCATTCCTAGAGATGTGTCAACTAACAAAACTGACCCAGGAAGAAATAGAAAACATGAACAGTCCTATAACCACGAAGGCAATTGAAGTAGTCATCAAAAACCTCCCAAGAAACCAAAGCCCAGGGCCAGATGGTTTCCCAGGGGAATTCTATCAGACATTTAAAGAAGAATTAATACCTATTCTCCTGAAACTGTTCCAAACAATAGAAATGGAAGGAAAACTTCCAAACTCATTTATGAGGCCACCATTACCTTGATTCCAAAACCAGACAAAGATCCCATCAAAAAGGAGAATTAGAGACCAATATCCTTGATGAACATCGATGCAAAAATTCTCACCAAAATACTAGCCAAGAGGACCCAACAGTACATGAAAAGGAGTATTCACCATGACCAAGTGGGATTTATCCCTGGGCTGCAAGGCTGGTTCAACATCCGCAAATCAGTCAACGTGATCAAATACATTAACAAAAGAAAGAACGAGAATCATATGATCCTCCCAAGAGATGCAGAAAAAGCATTGGACAAAGTACAGCACCCTTTCTGGATCAAAACTCTTCAGAGTATAGGGACAGCGGGTACATACCTCAATATCATAAAAGCCATCTACGAAAACCCTACAGCGAATATCATTCTCAATGGGGAAAAGCTGAGATCTTTTCCCCTAAGGTCAGCAACGCGGCAGGGATAGCCACTCTCACCACTGCTATTCAACATAGTATTAGAAGTCCTAGCCACAGCAATCAGACAACAAAAAGTAATCCAAGGCTCCAAATCGGCAGAGAGGAAGTCAAACTCTCACTCTTTGCAGATGATATGATACTTTATGTGGAAAACCCAAAAGACTCCACCCCAAAACTGCTAGAACTCACACAGCAATTCCGTCAAGTAGTAGGCTATAAAATCAATGCACAGGAATCAGTGGCATTCCTATACACCAACAACAAGACAGAAGAGAGACAAATCAAGGAGTCGATCCCATTCACAACTGCACCCAAAACCAGAAGAGACCTAGGAATATATTCATCCCAAGAGGCAAAGGATCTGTACCCAGAAAACTACAAAATACGCAGGAAAGAAATTGAAGAAGACACAAAGAAACGGAAAAACGTTCCATGCTCATGGATTGGGAGAACCAACATTGTGAAGAGGTCAATGCTACCTAGAGCAATCTACACATGCAATGCAATCCCCATCAAAATACCATCCACTTTTTTCCAGGAAATGGAACAAATACTCCTAAAATTTGAATGGAACCAGAAGAGACCCCGAATAGCCAGAGGAATATTGAGAAAGAAAAGCAAAGCTGGCGGCATCACAATTCTGGACTTCCAGCTCTATGACAAAGCTGTCATCATCAAGACAGTATGGTCCTGGCACAAAAACAGACACATGGATCCATGGAACAGAATCGAGAGCCCAGAAATGGACCCTCAACTCTATGGTCAACTTATCTTTGACAGAGCAGGAAGGAATGTCCAGTGGCAAAACGAGAGTCTCTTCAACAACTGGTGTTGGGAGAATTGGACAGCCCCATGCAGAAGAATGACAGTGGACCATTTCCTGACACCACACACAAAAGTAGACTCCAAATGGTTGAAAGACCTCAATGTGAGACAGGAGTCCATCAAAATCCTAAAGGAGAACACAGGTAGCAAGCACTTCGACCTCAGCCGCAGCAACTTCTTCCTAGAAACATCACCAAAGGAACGGGAAGCCAGGGCAAAAATGAACTATTGGGATTTCATCAAGATAAAAAGCTTTGGCACAGCAAAAGAAACAGTCCACAAAACCAAAAGACAACCGACAGAATGGGAGAAATTATTTGCAAATGACCTATCAGATAAAGGGCTACTACCCAATATGTATAAAAACTTATCAAACTCAACACCCAAAGAACAAATAATCCAATCAAGAAATAGGCAGAAGACATGAACAGACATTTTTCCAAAGAAGACATCCAAATGGCCCACAGGCACATGAAAAAGTGCTCAACACGGCTTGGCATCAGAGAAATCCAAATGAAAACCTCAATGAGATACCACCTCACACCCGTCAGAATGGCTCAAATGAACAAGTCAGGGAACGACAGAGTTTGGCGGGGATGTGGAGATAGGGGAACCCGCCGACACTGGTGGTGGGAATGCAAGCTGCTGCAACCCCTCTGGAAAACAGTATGGTGGTTCCTCACACAGTTGAAATTAGAGCTACCATTCGATCCAACATTTGCACTCCTGGGTATTTACCCCAAAGATACAAATGTAGGGACCTGAAGCTTTACGTGCACCTCATTGTTTATAGCAGCAATGTCCACAATAGCCAAACTGTGGAAACAGCCAAGATGTCCATCGACAGATGAATGGATAAAGAAGAGGTGCTATATATATACACAATGGACTATTACGCAGCCATCAAAAGGAATGAGATGCTGCCATGGACAACGACGTGGATGGAACTGGAGGGTCCGACGATTAGTGAAATAAGTCAATCAGAGAAAGACATGTATCATATGACCCCACTGATATGAGGGATTCTTAATCTCAGGAACAGAGTGAGGCTTGCTGGAGTGGTCGGGGGTGGGAGGGATGGGGTGGCTGGGTGATAGACATTGGGGAGGGTATGAGCTACGGTGAGCGCTGTGAATTGTGTAAGACTGTTGAATCACAGATCTGTACTTCTGAAACAACGCAACATATTTTAAGAATAAAGGAAAAGAAGGAGACAGCAGGAGTGGAAGAATGAAGGGGAGTTAGTGAGAGGATGAGACGGACCAGGAGAGATGATGGGTTCTGAAAAAAAATCTGAGGTTTCTAGAGGGGAGGTGGGTCGGGGGATTGGTTAGCGTGGTGGTGGGTATTAAAGAGGGCACATTCTCCATGGATCACTGTGTGTTAGGAACAAACAATGAATCATGGGACACTACACCAAAACAAATGATGTACTCCATGGTGATTAACAAAGCAATAAAAAACAAAGACTGTAATAAGAGATGAAGAAGGACACTATATCCTACTTAGTGGGTCTATCCAACAAGAAGATCTCACAATTGTAAATATCTATGCCCCGAACATGGGAGCATCCAATTATATAAGGCAATTAAGAAGAAAAGCAAAGAAACACATTGACCACCATACAATCATAGTGGGGGACTTTAACACCCCCCTGACTGAAATGGCCAGATCATCTAAGCAAAAGATCAACAAGGAAATAAAGACTTTAAATGACACACTGGACCAAATGGACTTCACAGACATATTCAGAACGTTCCATCCCAATGCAACGGAATACACATTCTTCTCTAGTGCCCATGGAACATTCTCCAGAATGGATCACATCCTAGGTCACAAATCAGGTCTCAACCGGTACCCAAAGATTGGGATCATTCCCTTCACATTTTCAGACCACAATGCTTTGAAACTAGAACTCAATCACAAGAGGAGAGTCGGAAAGAACTCAAATACATGGAGGCTAAAGAGCATCCTACGAAAGAATGAATGGGTCAACCAGGAAATTAAAGAAGAATTTAAAAAGTTCATGGAAACCAATGAAAATGAAAACTCAACTGTCCAAAATCTTTGGGATACAGCCAAGGCAGTCCTGCGAGGAAAGTATATAGCAATACAAGCCTTTCTCAAGAAACAAGAAAGGTCTCAAATACACACCCAACCCTACACCTAAAGGAGCTGGAGAAAGAACGGCAAATAAAGCCTAAACCCAGCAGGAGAAGAGAAATCATGCAGTTCAGAGCAGAAATCAATGAAATAGAACCCAGAAGAACAGTAGAAGTGATCAACGGAAGTAGGAGCTGGTACTTTGAAAGAATTCACAAGATTGATACACCCCTGTCCAGGCTGATCAAAAAGAAAAGAGAAATGACCCAAATCAACAAAATCATGAATGAAAGAGGAGAGATCACAAACAACACCAAAGAAATACAAACAATTATAAGAACGTAATCTGAGCAACCCTAGGGCAGCAAATTCCATAACCTGGAAGAAATGGGTGCATTCCTAGAGATGTGTCAACTAACAAAACTGACCCAGGAAGAAATAGAAAACATGAACAGTCCTATAACCACGAAGGCAATTGAAGTAGTCATCAAAAACCTCCCAAGAAACCAAAGCCCAGGGCCAGATGGTTTCCCAGGGGAATTCTATCAGACATTTAAAGAAGAATTAATACCTATTCTCCTGAAACTGTTCCAAACAATAGAAATGGAAGGAAAACTTCCAAACTCATTTATGAGGCCACCATTACCTTGATTCCAAAACCAGACAAAGATCCCATCAAAAAGGAGAATTAGAGACCAATATCCTTGATGAACATCGATGCAAAAATTCTCACCAAAATACTAGCCAAGAGGACCCAACAGTACATGAAAAGGAGTATTCACCATGACCAAGTGGGATTTATCCCTGGGCTGCAAGGCTGGTTCAACATCCGCAAATCAGTCAACGTGATCAAATACATTAACAAAAGAAAGAACGAGAATCATATGATCCTCCCAAGAGATGCAGAAAAAGCATTGGACAAAGTACAGCACCCTTTCTGGATCAAAACTCTTCAGAGTATAGGGACAGCGGGTACATACCTCAATATCATAAAAGCCATCTACGAAAACCCTACAGCGAATATCATTCTCAATGGGGAAAAGTTGAGATCTTTTCCCCTAAGGTCAGCAACGCGGCAGGGATAGCCACTCTCACCACTGCTATTCAACATAGTATTAGAAGTCCTAGCCACAGCAATCAGACAACAAAAAGTAATCCAAGGCATCCAAATCGGCAGAGAGGAAGTCAAACTCTCACTCTTTGCAGATGATATGATACTTTATGTGGAAAACCCAAAAGACTCCACCCCAAAACTGCTAGAACTCACACAGCAATTCCGTCAAGTAGTAGGCTATAAAATCAATGCACAGGAATCAGTGGCATTCCTATACACCAACAACAAGACAGAAGAGAGACAAATCAAGGAGTCGATCCCATTCACAACTGCACCCAAAACCAGAAGAGACCTAGGAATATATTCATCCCAAGAGGCAAAGGATCTGTACTCAGAAAACTACAAAATACGCAGGAAAGAAATTGAAGAAGACACAAAGAAACGGAAAAACGTTCCATGCTCATGGATTGGGAGAACCAACATTGTGAAGAGGTCAATGCTACCTAGAGCAATCTACACATGCAATGCAATCCCCATCAAAATACCATCCACTTTTTTCCAGGAAATGGAACAAATACTCCTAAAATTTGAATGGAACCAGAAGAGACCCCGAATAGCCAGAGGAATATTGAGAAAGAAAAGCAAAGCTGGCGGCATCACAATTCTGGACTTCCAGCTCTATGACAAAGCTGTCATCATCAAGACAGTATGGTCCTGGCACAAAAACAGACACATGGATCCATGGAACAGAATCGAGAGCCCAGAAATGGACCCTCAACTCTATGGTCAACTTATCTTTGACAGAGCAGGAAGGAATGTCCAGTGGCAAAACGAGAGTCTCTTCAACAACTGGTGTTGGGAGAATTGGACAGCCCCATGCAGAAGAATGACAGTGGACCATTTCCTGACACCACACACAAAAGTAGACTCCAAATGGTTGAAAGACCTCAATGTGAGACAGGAGTCCATCAAAATCCTAAAGGAGAACACAGGTAGCAAGCACTTCGACCTCAGCCGCAGCAACTTCTTCCTAGAAACATCACCAAAGGAACGGGAAGCCAGGGCAAAAATGAACTATTGGGATTTCATCAAGATAAAAAGCTTTGGCACAGCAAAAGAAACAGTCCACAAAACCAAAAGACAACCGACAGAATGGGAGAAATTATTTGCAAATGACCTATCAGATAAAGGGCTACTACCCAATATGTATAAAAACTTATCAAACTCAACACCCAAAGAACAAATAATCCAATCAAGAAATAGGCAGAAGACATGAACAGACATTTTTCCAAAGAAGACATCCAAATGGCCCACAGGCACATGAAAAAGTGCTCAACACGGCTTGGCATCAGAGAAATCCAAATGAAAACCTCAATGAGATACCACCTCACACCCGTCAGAATGGCTCAAATGAACAAGTCAGGGAACGACAGAGTTTGGCGGGGATGTGGAGATAGGGGAACCCGCCGACACTGGTGGTGGGAATGCAAGCTGCTGCAACCCCTCTGGAAAACAGTATGGTGGTTCCTCACACAGTTGAAATTAGAGCTACCATTCGATCCAACATTTGCACTCCTGGGTATTTACCCCAAAGATACAAATGTAGGGACCTGAAGCTTTACGTGCACCTCATTGTTTATAGCAGCAATGTCCACAATAGCCAAACTGTGGAAACAGCCAAGATGTCCATCGACAGATGAATGGATAAAGAAGAGGTGCTATATATATACACAATGGACTATTACGCAGCCATCAAAAGGAATGAGATGCTGCCATGGACAACGACGTGGATGGAACTGGAGGGTCCGACGATTAGTGAAATAAGTCAATCAGAGAAAGACATGTATCATATGACCCCACTGATATGAGGGATTCTTAATCTCAGGAACAGAGTGAGGCTTGCTGGAGTGGTCGGGGGTGGGAGGGATGGGGTGGCTGGGTGATAGACATTGGGGAGGGTATGAGCTACGGTGAGCGCTGTGAATTGTGTAAGACTGTTGAATCACAGATCTGTACTTCTGAAACAACGCAACATATTTTAAGAATAAAGGAAAAGAAGGAGACAGCAGGAGTGGAAGAATGAAGGGGAGTTAGTGAGAGGATGAGACGGACCAGGAGAGATGATGGGTTCTGAAAAAAAATCTGAGGTTTCTAGAGGGGAGGTGGGTCGGGGGATTGGTTAGCGTGGTGGTGGGTATTAAAGAGGGCACATTCTCCATGGATCACTGTGTGTTAGGAACAAACAATGAATCATGGGACACTACACCAAAACAAATGATGTACTCCATGGTGATTAACAAAGCAATAAAAAACAAAGACTGTAATAAGAGATGAAGAAGGACACTATATCCTACTTAGTGGGTCTATCCAACAAGAAGATCTCACAATTGTAAATATCTATGCCCCGAACATGGGAGCATCCAATTATATAAGGCAATTAAGAAGAAAAGCAAAGAAACACATTGACCACCATACAATCATAGTGGGGGACTTTAACACCCCCCTGACTGAAATGGCCAGATCATCTAAGCAAAAGATCAACAAGGAAATAAAGACTTTAAATGACACACTGGACCAAATGGACTTCACAGACATATTCAGAACGTTCCATCCCAATGCAACGGAATACACATTCTTCTCTAGTGCCCATGGAACATTCTCCAGAATGGATCACATCCTAGGTCACAAATCAGGTCTCAACCGGTACCCAAAGATTGGGATCATTCCCTTCACATTTTCAGACCACAATGCTTTGAAACTAGAACTCAATCACAAGAGGAGAGTCGGAAAGAACTCAAATACATGGAGGCTAAAGAGCATCCTACGAAAGAATGAATGGGTCAACCAGGAAATTAAAGAAGAATTTAAAAAGTTCATGGAAACCAATGAAAATGAAAACTCAACTGTCCAAAATCTTTGGGATACAGCCAAGGCAGTCCTGCGAGGAAAGTATATAGCAATACAAGCCTTTCTCAAGAAACAAGAAAGGTCTCAAATACACACCCAACCCTACACCTAAAGGAGCTGGAGAAAGAACGGCAAATAAAGCCTAAACCCAGCAGGAGAAGAGAAATCATGCAGTTCAGAGCAGAAATCAATGAAATAGAACCCAGAAGAACAGTAGAAGTGATCAACGGAAGTAGGAGCTGGTACTTTGAAAGAATTCACAAGATTGATACACCCCTGTCCAGGCTGATCAAAAAGAAAAGAGAAATGACCCAAATCAACAAAATCATGAATGAAAGAGGAGAGATCACAAACAACACCAAAGAAATACAAACAATTATAAGAACGTAATCTGAGCAACCCTAGGGCAGCAAATTCCATAACCTGGAAGAAATGGGTGCATTCCTAGAGATGTGTCAACTAACAAAACTGACCCAGGAAGAAATAGAAAACATGAACAGTCCTATAACCACGAAGGCAATTGAAGTAGTCATCAAAAACCTCCCAAGAAACCAAAGCCCAGGGCCAGATGGTTTCCCAGGGGAATTCTATCAGACATTTAAAGAAGAATTAATACCTATTCTCCTGAAACTGTTCCAAACAATAGAAATGGAAGGAAAACTTCCAAACTCATTTATGAGGCCACCATTACCTTGATTCCAAAACCAGACAAAGATCCCATCAAAAAGGAGAATTAGAGACCAATATCCTTGATGAACATCGATGCAAAAATTCTCACCAAAATACTAGCCAAGAGGACCCAACAGTACATGAAAAGGAGTATTCACCATGACCAAGTGGGATTTATCCCTGGGCTGCAAGGCTGGTTCAACATCCGCAAATCAGTCAACGTGATCAAATACATTAACAAAAGAAAGAACGAGAATCATATGATCCTCCCAAGAGATGCAGAAAAAGCATTGGACAAAGTACAGCACCCTTTCTGGATCAAAACTCTTCAGAGTATAGGGACAGCGGGTACATACCTCAATATCATAAAAGCCATCTACGAAAACCCTACAGCGAATATCATTCTCAATGGGGAAAAGCTGAGATCTTTTCCCCTAAGGTCAGCAACGCGGCAGGGATAGCCACTCTCACCACTGCTATTCAACATAGTATTAGAAGTCCTAGCCACAGCAATCAGACAACAAAAAGTAATCCAAGGCTCCAAATCGGCAGAGAGGAAGTCAAACTCTCACTCTTTGCTGATGATATGATACTTTATGTGGAAAACCCAAAAGACTCCACCCCAAAACTGCTAGAACTCACACAGCAATTCCGTCAAGTAGTAGGCTATAAAATCAATGCACAGGAATCAGTGGCATTCCTATACACCAACAACAAGACAGAAGAGAGACAAATCAAGGAGTCGATCCCATTCACAACTGCACCCAAAACCAGAAGAGACCTAGGAATATATTCATCCCAAGAGGCAAAGGATCTGTACCCAGAAAACTACAAAATACGCAGGAAAGAAATTGAAGAAGACACAAAGAAACGGAAAAACGTTCCATGCTCATGGATTGGGAGAACCAACATTGTGAAGAGGTCAATGCTACCTAGAGCAATCTACACATGCAATGCAATCCCCATCAAAATACCATCCACTTTTTTCCAGGAAATGGAACAAATACTCCTAAAATTTGAATGGAACCAGAAGAGACCCCGAATAGCCAGAGGAATATTGAGAAAGAAAAGCAAAGCTGGCGGCATCACAATTCTGGACTTCCAGCTCTATGACAAAGCTGTCATCATCAAGACAGTATGGTCCTGGCACAAAAACAGACACATGGATCCATGGAACAGAATCGAGAGCCCAGAAATGGACCCTCAACTCTATGGTCAACTTATCTTTGACAGAGCAGGAAGGAATGTCCAGTGGCAAAACGAGAGTCTCTTCAACAACTGGTGTTGGGAGAATTGGACAGCCCCATGCAGAAGAATGACAGTGGACCATTTCCTGACACCACACACAAAAGTAGACTCCAAATGGTTGAAAGACCTCAATGTGAGACAGGAGTCCATCAAAATCCTAAAGGAGAACACAGGTAGCAAGCACTTCGACCTCAGCCGCAGCAACTTCTTCCTAGAAACATCACCAAAGGAACGGGAAGCCAGGGCAAAAATGAACTATTGGGATTTCATCAAGATAAAAAGCTTTGGCACAGCAAAAGAAACAGTCCACAAAACCAAAAGACAACCGACAGAATGGGAGAAATTATTTGCAAATGACCTATCAGATAAAGGGCTACTACCCAATATGTATAAAAACTTATCAAACTCAACACCCAAAGAACAAATAATCCAATCAAGAAATAGGCAGAAGACATGAACAGACATTTTTCCAAAGAAGACATCCAAATGGCCCACAGGCACATGAAAAAGTGCTCAACACGGCTTGGCATCAGAGAAATCCAAATGAAAACCTCAATGAGATACCACCTCACACCCGTCAGAATGGCTCAAATGAACAAGTCAGGGAACGACAGAGTTTGGCGGGGATGTGGAGATAGGGGAACCCGCCGACACTGGTGGTGGGAATGCAAGCTGCTGCAACCCCTCTGGAAAACAGTATGGTGGTTCCTCACACAGTTGAAATTAGAGCTACCATTCGATCCAACATTTGCACTCCTGGGTATTTACCCCAAAGATACAAATGTAGGGACCTGAAGCTTTACGTGCACCTCATTGTTTATAGCAGCAATGTCCACAATAGCCAAACTGTGGAAACAGCCAAGATGTCCATCGACAGATGAATGGATAAAGAAGAGGTGCTATATATATACACAATGGACTATTACGCAGCCATCAAAAGGAATGAGATGCTGCCATGGACAACGACGTGGATGGAACTGGAGGGTCCGACGATTAGTGAAATAAGTCAATCAGAGAAAGACATGTATCATATGACCCCACTGATATGAGGGATTCTTAATCTCAGGAACAGAGTGAGGCTTGCTGGAGTGGTCGGGGGTGGGAGGGATGGGGTGGCTGGGTGATAGACATTGGGGAGGGTATGAGCTACGGTGAGCGCTGTGAATTGTGTAAGACTGTTGAATCACAGATCTGTACTTCTGAAACAACGCAACATATTTTAAGAATAAAGGAAAAGAAGGAGACAGCAGGAGTGGAAGAATGAAGGGGAGTTAGTGAGAGGATGAGACGGACCAGGAGAGATGATGGGTTCTGAAAAAAAATCTGAGGTTTCTAGAGGGGAGGTGGGTCGGGGGATTGGTTAGCGTGGTGGTGGGTATTAAAGAGGGCACATTCTCCATGGATCACTGTGTGTTAGGAACAAACAATGAATCATGGGACACTACACCAAAACAAATGATGTACTCCATGGTGATTAACAAAGCAATAAAAAACAAAGACTGTAATAAGAGATGAAGAAGGACACTATATCCTACTTAGTGGGTCTATCCAACAAGAAGATCTCACAATTGTAAATATCTATGCCCCGAACATGGGAGCATCCAATTATATAAGGCAATTAAGAAGAAAAGCAAAGAAACACATTGACCACCATACAATCATAGTGGGGGACTTTAACACCCCCCTGACTGAAATGGCCAGATCATCTAAGCAAAAGATCAACAAGGAAATAAAGACTTTAAATGACACACTGGACCAAATGGACTTCACAGACATATTCAGAACGTTCCATCCCAATGCAACGGAATACACATTCTTCTCTAGTGCCCATGGAACATTCTCCAGAATGGATCACATCCTAGGTCACAAATCAGGTCTCAACCGGTACCCAAAGATTGGGATCATTCCCTTCACATTTTCAGACCACAATGCTTTGAAACTAGAACTCAATCACAAGAGGAGAGTCGGAAAGAACTCAAATACATGGAGGCTAAAGAGCATCCTACGAAAGAATGAATGGGTCAACCAGGAAATTAAAGAAGAATTTAAAAAGTTCATGGAAACCAATGAAAATGAAAACTCAACTGTCCAAAATCTTTGGGATACAGCCAAGGCAGTCCTGCGAGGAAAGTATATAGCAATACAAGCCTTTCTCAAGAAACAAGAAAGGTCTCAAATACACACCCAACCCTACACCTAAAGGAGCTGGAGAAAGAACGGCAAATAAAGCCTAAACCCAGCAGGAGAAGAGAAATCATGCAGTTCAGAGCAGAAATCAATGAAATAGAACCCAGAAGAACAGTAGAAGTGATCAACGGAAGTAGGAGCTGGTACTTTGAAAGAATTCACAAGATTGATACACCCCTGTCCAGGCTGATCAAAAAGAAAAGAGAAATGACCCAAATCAACAAAATCATGAATGAAAGAGGAGAGATCACAAACAACACCAAAGAAATACAAACAATTATAAGAACGTAATCTGAGCAACCCTAGGGCAGCAAATTCCATAACCTGGAAGAAATGGGTGCATTCCTAGAGATGTGTCAACTAACAAAACTGACCCAGGAAGAAATAGAAAACATGAACAGTCCTATAACCACGAAGGCAATTGAAGTAGTCATCAAAAACCTCCCAAGAAACCAAAGCCCAGGGCCAGATGGTTTCCCAGGGGAATTCTATCAGACATTTAAAGAAGAATTAATACCTATTCTCCTGAAACTGTTCCAAACAATAGAAATGGAAGGAAAACTTCCAAACTCATTTATGAGGCCACCATTACCTTGATTCCAAAACCAGACAAAGATCCCATCAAAAAGGAGAATTAGAGACCAATATCCTTGATGAACATCGATGCAAAAATTCTCACCAAAATACTAGCCAAGAGGACCCAACAGTACATGAAAAGGAGTATTCACCATGACCAAGTGGGATTTATCCCTGGGCTGCAAGGCTGGTTCAACATCCGCAAATCAGTCAACGTGATCAAATACATTAACAAAAGAAAGAACGAGAATCATATGATCCTCCCAAGAGATGCAGAAAAAGCATTGGACAAAGTACAGCACCCTTTCTGGATCAAAACTCTTCAGAGTATAGGGACAGCGGGTACATACCTCAATATCATAAAAGCCATCTACGAAAACCCTACAGCGAATATCATTCTCAATGGGGAAAAGCTGAGATCTTTTCCCCTAAGGTCAGCAACGCGGCAGGGATAGCCACTCTCACCACTGCTATTCAACATAGTATTAGAAGTCCTAGCCACAGCAATCAGACAACAAAAAGTAATCCAAGGCTCCAAATCGGCAGAGAGGAAGTCAAACTCTCACTCTTTGCAGATGATATGATACTTTATGTGGAAAACCCAAAAGACTCCACCCCAAAACTGCTAGAACTCACACAGCAATTCCGTCAAGTAGTAGGCTATAAAATCAATGCACAGGAATCAGTGGCATTCCTATACACCAACAACAAGACAGAAGAGAGACAAATCAAGGAGTCGATCCCATTCACAACTGCACCCAAAACCAGAAGAGACCTAGGAATATATTCATCCCAAGAGGCAAAGGATCTGTACTCAGAAAACTACAAAATACGCAGGAAAGAAATTGAAGAAGACACAAAGAAACGGAAAAACGTTCCATGCTCATGGATTGGGAGAACCAACATTGTGAAGAGGTCAATGCTACCTAGAGCAATCTACACATGCAATGCAATCCCCATCAAAATACCATCCACTTTTTTCCAGGAAATGGAACAAATACTCCTAAAATTTGAATGGAACCAGAAGAGACCCCGAATAGCCAGAGGAATATTGAGAAAGAAAAGCAAAGCTGGCGGCATCACAATTCTGGACTTCCAGCTCTATGACAAAGCTGTCATCGTAAAGACAGTATGGTCCTGGCACAAAAACAGACACATGGATCCATGGAACAGAATCGAGAGCCCAGAAATGGACCCTCAACTCTATGGTCAACTTATCTTTGACAGAGCAGGAAGGAATGTCCAGTGGCAAAAAGAGAGTCTCTTCAACAACTGGTGTTGGGAGAATTGGACAGCCCCATGCAGAAGAATGACAGTGGACCATTTCCTGACACCACACACAAAAGTAGACTCCAAATGGTTGAAAGACCTCAATGTGAGACAGGAGTCCATCAAAATCCTAAAGGAGAACACAGGTAGCAAGCACTTCGACCTCAGCCGCAGCAACTTCTTCCTAGAAACATCACCAAAGGCACGGGAAGCCAGGGCAAAAATGAACTATTGGGATTTCATCAAGATAAAAACTTTGGCACAGCAAAAGAAACAGTCCACAAAACCAAAAGACAACCGACAGAATGGGAGAAATTATTTGCAAATGACCTATCAGATAAAGGGCTACTACCCAATATGTATAAAAACTTATCAAACTCAACACCCAAAGAACAAATAATCCAATCAAGAAATAGGCAGAAGACATGAACAGACATTTTTCCAAAGAAGACATCCAAATGGCCCACAGGCACATGAAAAAGTGCTCAACACGGCTTGGCATCAGAGAAATCCAAATGAAAACCTCAATGAGATACCACCTCACACCCGTCAGAATGGCTCAAATGAACAAGTCAGGGAACGACAGAGTTTGGCGGGGATGTGGAGATAGGGGAACCCGCCGACACTGGTGGTGGGAATGCAAGCTGCTGCAACCCCTCTGGAAAACAGTATGGAGGTTCCTCACACAGTTGAAATTAGAGCTACCATTCGATCCAACATTTGCACTCCTGGGTATTTACCCCAAAGATACAAATGTAGGGACCCGAAGCGGTACGTGCACCCCATTGTTTATAGCAGCAATGTCCACAATAGCCAAACTGTGGAAACAGCCAAGATGTCCATCGACAGATGAATGGATAAAGAAGAGGTGATATATATATACACAATGGACTATTACGCAGCCATCAAAAGCAATGAGATGTTGCCATGGACAACGACGTGGATGGAACTGGAGGGTCCGACGATTAGTGAAATAAGTCAATCAGAGAAAGACATGTATCATATGACCCCACTGATATGAGGGATTCTTAATCTCAGGAACAGAGTGAGGCTTGCTGGAGTGGTCGGGGGTGGGAGGGATGGGGTGGCTGGGTGATAGACATTGGGGAGGGTATGAGCTACGGTGAGCGCTGTGAATTGTGTAAGATTGTTGAATCACAGATCTGTACTTCTAAAACAACGCAACATATTTTAAGAATAAAGGAAAAGAAGGAGACAGCAGGAGTGGAAGAATGAAGGGGAGTTAGTGAGAGGATGAGACGGACCAGGAGAGATGATGGGTTCTGAAAAAAAATCTGAGGTTTCTAGAGGGGAGGTGGGTCGGGGGATTGGTTAGCCTGGTGGTGGGTATTAAAGAGGGCACATTCTCCATGGAGCACTGTGTGTTAGGAACAAACAATGAATCATGGGACACTACACCCAAACAAATGATGTACTCCATGGTGATTAACAAAGCAATAAAAAACAAAGACTGTAATAAGAGATGAAGAAGGACACTATATCCTACTTAAAGGGTCTATCCAACAAGAAGATCTCACAATTGTAAATATCTATGCCCCGAACATGGGAGCATCCAATTATATAAGGCAATTAAGAAGAAAAGCAAAGAAACACATTGACCACCATACAATCATAGTGGGGGACTTTAACACCCCCCCTGACTGAAATGGCCAGATCATCTAAGCAAAAGATCAACAAGGAAATAAAGACTTTAAATGACACACTGGACCAAATGGACTTCACAGACATATTCAGAACGTTCCATCCCAATGCAACGGAATACACATTCTTCTCTAGTGCCCATGGAACATTCTCCAGAATGGATCACATCCTAGGTCACAAATCAGGTCTCAACCGGTACCCAAAGATTGGGATCATTCCCTGCACATTTTCAGACCACAATGTTTTGAAACTAGAACTCAATCACAAGAGGAGAGTCGGAAAGAACTCAAATACATGGAGGCTAAAGAGCATCCTACGAAAGAATGAATGGGTCAACCAGGAAATTAAAGAAGAATTTAAAAAGTTCATGGAAACCAATGAAAATGAAAACTCAACTGTCCAAAATCTTTGGGATACAGCCAAGGCAGTCCTGCGAGGAAAGTATATAGCAATACAAGCCTTTCTCAAGAAACAAGAAAGGTGTCAAATACACACCCAACCCTACACCTAAAGGAGCTGGAGAAAGAACGGCAAATAAAGCCTAAACCCAGCAGGAGAAGAGAAATCATGCAGTTCAGAGCAGAAATCAATGAAATAGAACCCAGAAGAACAGTAGAAGTGATCAACGGAACTAGGAGCTGGTACTTTGAAAGAATTCACAAGATTGATACACCCCTGTCCAGGCTGATCAAAAAGAAAAGAGAAATGACCCAAATCAACAAAATCATGAATGAAAGAGGAGAGATCACAAACAACACCAAAGAAATACAAACAATTATAAGAACGTAATCTGAGCAACCCTAGGGCAGCAAATTCCATAACCTGGAAGAAATGGGTGCATTCCTAGAGATGTGTCAACTAACAAAACTGACCCAGGAAGAAATAGAAAACATGAACAGTCCTATAACCACGAAGGCAATTGAAGTAGTCATCAAAAACCTCCCAAGAAACCAAAGCCCAGGGCCAGATGGTTTCCCAGGGGAATTCTATCAGACATTTAAAGAAGAATTAATACCTATTCTCCTGAAACTGTTCCAAACAATAGAAATGGAAGGAAAACTTCCAAACTCATTTATGAGGCCACCATTACCTTGATTCCAAAACCAGACAAAGATCCCATCAAAAAGGAGAATTAGAGACCAATATCCTTGATGAACATCGATGCAAAAATTCTCACCAAAATACTAGCCAAGAGGACCCAAAAGTACATGAAAAGGAGTATTCACCATGACCAAGTGGGATTTATCCCTGGGCTGCAAGGCTGGTTCAACATCCGCAAATCAGTCAACGTGATCAAATACATTAACAAAAGAAAGAACGAGAATCATAGGATCCTCTCAATAGATGCAGAAAAAGCATTGGACAAAGTACAGCACCCTTTCTGGATCAAAACTCTTCAGAGTCTAGGGACAGCGGGTACATACCTCAATATCATAAAAGCCATCTACGAAAACCCTACAGCGAATATCATTCTCAATGGGGAAAAGCTGAGATCTTTTCCCCTAAGGTCAGGAACGCGGCAGGGATAGCCATTCTCACCACTGCTATTCAACATAGTATTAGAAGTCCTAGCCACAGCAATCAGACAACAAAATGTAATCCAAGGCATCCAAATCGGCAGAGAGGAAGTCAAACTCTCACTCTTTGCAGATGATATGATACTTTATGTGGAAAACCCAAAAGACTCCACCCCAAAACTGCTAGAACTCACACAGCAATTCCGTCAAGTAGCAGGCAATAAAATCAATGCACAGGAATCAGTGGCATTCCTATACACCAACAACAAGACAGAAGAGAGACAAATCAAGGAGTCGATCCCATTCACAACTGCACCCAAAACCAGAAGAGACCTAGGAATATATTCATCCCAAGAGGCAAAGGATCTGTACCCAGAAAACTACAAAATACGCAGGAAAGAAATTGAAGAAGACACAAAGAAACGGAAAAACTTTCCATGCTCATGGATTGGGAGAACCAACATTGTGAAGAGGTCAATGCTACCTAGAGCAATCTACACATGCAAAGCAATCCCCATCAAAATACCATCCACTTTTTTCCAGGAAATGGAACAAATACTCCTAAAATTTGAATGGAACCAGAAGAGACCCCGAATAGCCAGAGGAATATTGAGAAAGAAAAGCAAAGCTGGCGGCATCACAATTCTGGACTTCCAGCTCTATGACAAAGCTGTCATCATCAAGACAGTATGGTACTGGCACAAAAACAGACACATGGATCCATGGAACAGAATCGAGAGCCCAGAAATGGACCCTCAACTCTATGGTCAACTTATCTTTGACAGAGCAGGAAGGAATGTCCAATGGCAAAAAGAGAGTCTCTTCAACAACTGGTGTTGGGAGAATTGGACAGCCCCATGCAGAAGAATGACACTGGACCATTTCCTGACACCACACACAGAAGTAGACGCCAAATGGTTGAAAGACCTCAATGTGAGACAGGAGTCCATCAAAATCCTAAAGGAGAACACAGGTAGCAAGCTCTTCGACCTCAGCCGCAGCAACTTCTTCCTAGAAACATCACCAAAGGCACGGGAAGCCAGGGCAAAAATGAACTATTGGGATTTCATCAAGATAAAAAGCTTTGGCACAGCAAAAGAAACAGTCCACAAAACCAAAAGACAACCGACAGAATGGGAGAAATTATTTGCAAATGACCTATCAGATAAAGGGCTACTACCCAATATGTATAAAAACTTATCAAACTCAACACCCAAAGAACAAATAATCCAATCAAGAAATAGGCAGAAGACATGAACAGACATTTTTCCAAAGAAGACATCCAAATGGCCCACAGGCACATGAAAAAGTGCTCAACACGGCTTGGCATCAGAGAAATCCAAATGAAAACCTCAATGAGATACCACCTCACACCCGTCAGAATGGCTCAAATGAACAAGTCAGGGAACGACAGAGTTTGGCGGGGATGTGGAGATAGGGGAACCCGCCGACACTGGTGGTGGGAATGCAAGCTGCTGCAACCCCTCTGGAAAACAGTATGGAGGTTCCTCACACAGTTGAAATTAGAGCTACCATTCGATCCAACATTTGCACTCCTGGGTATTTACCCCAAAGATACAAATGTAGGGACCCGAAGCGGTACGTGCACCCCATTGTTTATAGCAGCAATGTCCACAATAGCCAAACTGTGGAAACAGCCAAGATGTCCATCGACAGATGAATGGATAAAGAAGAGGTGGTATATATATACACAATGGACTATTACGCAGCCATCAAAAGGAATGAGATGTTGCCATGGACAACGACGTGGATGGAACTGGAGGGTCCGACGATTAGTGAAATAAGTCAATCAGAGAAAGACATGTATCATATGACCCCACTGATATGAGGGATTCTTAATCTCAGGAACAGAGTGAGGCTTGCTGGAGTGGTCGGGGGTGGGAGGGATGGGGTGGCTGGGTGATAGACATTGGGGAGGGTATGAGCTACGGTGAGCGCTGTGAATTGTGTAAGACTGTTGAATCACAGATCTGTACTTCTGAAACAACGCAACATATTTTAAGAATAAAGGAAAAGAAGGAGACAGCAGGAGTGGAAGAATGAAGGGGAGTTAGTGAGAGGATGAGACGGACCAGGAGAGATGATGGGTTCTGAAAAAAAATCTGAGGTTTCTAGAGGGGAGGTGGGTCGGGGGATTGGTTAGCCTGGTGGTGGGTATTAAAGAGGGCACATTCTCCATGGAGCACTGTGTGTTAGGAACAAACAATGAATCATGTGACACTACACCAAAACAAATGATGTACTCCATGGTGATTAACAAAGCAATAAAAAACAAAGACTGTAATAAGAGATGAAGAAGGACACTATATCCTACTTAAAGGGTCTATCCAACAAGAAGATCTCACAATTGTAAATATCTATGCCCCGAACATGGGAGCATCCAATTATATAAGGCAATTAAGAAGAAAAGCAAAAAACACATTGACCACCATACAATCATAGTGGGGGACTTTAACACCCCCCCTGACTGAAATGGCCAGATCATCTAAGCAAAAGATCAACAAGGAAATAAAGACTTTAAATGACACACTGGACAAAATGGACTTCACAGACATATTCAGAACGTTCCATCCCAATGCAACGGAATACACATTCTTCTCTAGTGCCCATGGAACATTCTCCAGAATGGATCACATCCTAGGTCACAAATCAGGTCTCAACCGGTACCCAAAGATTGGGATCATTCCCTGCACATTTTCAGACCACAATGCTTTGAAACTAGAACTCAATCACAAGAGGAGAGTCGGAAAGAACTCAAATACATGGAGGCTAAAAGCATCCTACGAAAGAATGAATGGGTCAACCAGGAAATTAAAGAAGAATTTAAAAAGTTCATGGAAACCAATGAAAATGAAAACTCAACTGTCCAAAATCTTTGGGATACAGCCAAGGCAGTCCTGCGAGGAAAGTATATAGCAATACAAGCCTTTCTCAAGAAACAAGAAAGGTCTCAAATACACACCCAACCCTACACCTAAAGGAGCTGGAGAAAGAACGGCAAATAAAGCCTAAACCCAGCAGGAGAAGAGAAATCATGCAGTTCAGAGCAGAAATCAATGAAATAGAACCCAGAAGAACAGTAGAAGTGATCAACGGAACTAGGAGCTGGTACTTTGAAAGAATTCACAAGATTGATACACCCCTGTCCAGGCTGATCAAAAAGAAAAGAGAAATGACCCAAATCAACAAAATCACGAATGAAAGAGGAGAGATCACAAACAACACCAAAGAAATACAAACAATTATAAGAACGTAATCTGAGCAACCCTAGGGCAGCAAATTCCATAACCTGGAAGAAATGGGTGCATTCCTAGAGATGTGTCAACTAACAAAACTGACCCAGGAAGAAATAGAAAACATGAACAGTCCTATAACCACGAAGGCAATTGAAGTAGTCATCAAAAACCTCCCAAGAAACCAAAGCCCAGGGCCAGATGGTTTCCCAGGGGAATTCTATCAGACATTTAAAGAAGAATTAATACCTATTCTCCTGAAACTGTTCCAAACAATAGAAATGGAAGGAAAACTTCCAAACTCATTTATGAGGCCACCATTACCTTGATTCCAAAACCAGACAAAGATCCCATCAAAAAGGAGAATTAGAGACCAATATCCTTGATGAACATCGATGCAAAAATTCTCACCAAAATACTAGCCAAGAGGACCCAACAGTACATGAAAAGGAGTCTTCACCATGACCAAGTGGGATTTATCCCTGGGCTGCAAGGCTGGTTCAACATCCGCAAATCAGTCAACGTGATCAAATACATTAACAAAAGAAAGAACGAGAATCATATGATCCTCCCAAGAGATGCAGAAAAAGCATTGGACAAAGTACAGCACTCTTTCTGGATCAAAACTCTTCAGAGTATAGGGACAGCGGGTACATACCTCAATATCATAAAAGCCATCTACGAAATCCCTACAGCGAATATCATTCTCAATGGGGAAAAGCTGAGATCTTTTCCCCTAAGGTCAGCAACGCGGCAGGGATAGCCACTCTCACCACTGCTATTCAACATAGTATTAGAAGTCCTAGCCACGGCAATCAGACAGCAAAAAGTAATCCAAGGCATCCAAATCGGCCGAGAGGAAGTCAAACTCTCACTCTTTGCAGATGATATGATACTTTATGTGGAAAACCCAAAAGACTCCACCCCAAAACTGCTAGAACTCACACAGCAATTCCGTCAAGTAGCAGGCTATAAAATCAATGCCCAGGAATCAGTGGCATTCCTATACACCAACAACAAGACAGAAGAGAGACAAATCAAGGAGTCGATCCCATTCACAACTGCACCCAAAACCAGAAGAGACCTACGAATATATTGAACCCAAGAGGCAAAGGATCTGTACTCAGAAAACTGCAAAATACGCAGGAAAGAAATTGAAGAAGACACAAAGAAACGGAAAAACGTTCCATGCTCATGGTTTGGGAGAACCAACATTGTGAAGAGGTCAATGCTACCTAGAGCAATCTACACATGCAATGCAATCCCCATCAAAATAGCATCCACTTTTTTCCACGAAATGGAACAAATAATCCTAAAATTTGAATGGAACGTGAAGAGACCCCGAGGAGCCAGAGGAATATTGAGAAAGAAAAGCAAAGCTGGCGGCATCACAATTCTGGACTTCCAGCTCTATGACAAAGCTGTCATCATCAAGACAGTATGGTACTGGCACAAAAACAGACACATGGATCCATGGAACAGAATCGAGAGCCCAGAAATGGACCCTCAACTCTATGGTCAACTTATCTTTGACAGAGCAGGAAGGAATGTCCAATGGCAAAAAGAGAGTCTCTTCAACAACTGGTGTTGGGAGAATTGGACAGCCCCATGCAGAAGAATGACACTGGACCATTTCCTGACACCACACACAGAAGTAGACGCCAAATGGTTGAAAGACCTCAATGTGAGACAGGAGTCCATCAAAATCCTAAAGGAGAACACAGGTAGCAAGCTCTTCGACCTCAGCCGCAGCAACTTCTTCCTAGAAACATCACCAAAGGCACGGGAAGCCAGGGCAAAAATGAACTATTGGGATTTCATCAAGATAAAAAGCTTTGGCACAGCAAAAGAAACAGTCCACAAAACCAAAAGACAACCGACAGAATGGGAGAAATTATTTGCAAATGACATATCAGATAAAGGGCTACTATCCAATATGTATAAAAACTTATCAAACTCAACACCCAAAGAACAAATAATCCAATCAAGAAATAGGCAGAAGACATGAACAGACATTTTTCCAAAGAAGACATCCAAATGGCCCACAGGCACATGAAAAAGTGCTCAACACGGCTCGGCATCAGGGAAATCCAAATCAAAACCTCAATGAGATACCACCTCACACCCGTCAGAATGGCTCAAATGAACAAGTCAGGGAACGACAGAGGTTGGCGGGGATGTGGAGAAAGGGGAACCCTCCTACACTGGTGGTGGGAATGAAAGCTGGTGCAACCCCTCTGGAAAAGTGTATGGAGGTTCCTCAAACAGTTATAATTAGAGCTACCATTCGATCCAGCAATTGCACTCCTGGGTATTTACCCCAAAGATACAAATGTAGGGACCCGAAGCGGTACGTGCACCCCATTGTTTATAGCAGCAATATCCACAATAGCCAAACGGTGGAAAGAGCCAAGATGTCCATCGACAGATGAATGGATAAAGAAGAGGTGGTATATATATACACAATGGACTATTACGCAGCCATCAAAAGGAATGAGGTGTTGCCATGGACAACGACGTGGATGGAACTGGAGGGTCCGACGATTAGTGAAATGAGTCAATCAGAGAAAGACATGTATCATATGACCTCACTGATATGAGGGATTCTTAATCTCAGGAACAGAGTGAGGCTTGCTGGAGTGGTCGGGGGGGGGGATGGGGTGGCTGGGTGATAGACTTTGGGGAGGGTATGAGCTACGGTGAGCGCTGTGAATTGTGTAAGACTGTTGAATCACAGATCTGTACTTCTGAAACAAATAACGCAACATATTTTAAGAATAAAGGAAAACAAGGAGACAGCAGGAGAGGAAGAATGAAGGGGAGTTAGTGAGAGGGGGAGACGGACCAGGAGAGATGATGGATTCTGAAAAAAAATCCGAGGTTTCTAGAGGGGAGGTGGGTCGGTGGATTGGTTTGACTGGTGATGGTTATTAAAGAGGGCACATTCTGCATGGAGCACTGTGTGTTAGGAACAAACAATGAATCATGGGACAGTACACCAAAACAAATGATGTAGTACATGGTGATTAACAAAGCAATAAAAAACAAAGACTGTAATAAGAGATGAAGAAGGACACTATATCCTACTTAAAGGGTCTATCCAACAAGAAGATCTCACAATTGTAAATATCTATGCCCCGAACATGGGAGCATCCAATTATATAAGGCAATTAAGAAGAAAAGCAAAGAAACACATTGACCACCATACAATCATAGTGGGGGACTTTAACACCCCCCTGACTGAAATGGCCAGATCATCTAAGCAAAAGATCAACAAGGAAAGAAAGACTTTAAATGACACACTGGAACAAATGGACTTCACAGACATATTCAGAACGTTCCATCCCAATGCAACGGAATACACATTCTTCTCTAGTGCCCATGGAACATTCTCCAGAATGGATCACATCCTAGGTCACAAATCAGGTCTCAACCGGTACCCAAAGATTGGGATCATTCCCTGCACATTTTCAGACCACAATGCTTTGAAACTAGAACTCAATCACAAGAGGAAAGTGGGAAAGAACTCAAATACATGGAGGCTAAAGAGCATCCTACGAAAGAATGAATGGGTCAACCAGGAAATTAAAGAAGAATTTAAAAAGTTCATGGAAACCAATGAAAATGAAAACTCAACTGTCCAAAATCTTTGGGATACAGCCAAGGCAGTCCTGCGAGGAAAGTATATAGCAATACAAGCCTTTCTCAAGAAACAAGAAAGGTCTCAAATACACACCCAACCCTACACCTAAAGGAGCTGGAGAAAGAACGGCAAATAAAGCCTAAACCCAGCAGGAGAAGAGAAATCATGCAGTTCAGAGCAGAAATCAATGAAATAGAACCCAGAAGAACAGTAGAAGTGATCAACGGAACTAGGAGCTGGTACTTTGAAAGAATTCACAAGATTGATACACCCCTGTCCAGGCTGATCAAAAAGAAAAGAGAAATGACCCAAATCAACAAAATCATGAATGAAAGAGGAGAGATCACAAACAACACCAAAGAAATACAAACAATTATAAGAACGTAATCTGAGCAACCCTAGGGCAGCAAATTCCATAACCTGGAAGAAATGGGTGCATTCCTAGAGATGTGTCAACTAACAAAACTGACCCAGGAAGAAATAGAAAACATGAACAGTCCTATAACCACGAAGGCAATTGAAGTAGTCATCAAAAACCTCCCAAGAAACCAAAGCCCAGGGCCAGATGGTTTCCCAGGGGATTTCTATCAGACATTTAAAGAAGAATTAATACCTATTCTCCTGAAACTGTTCCAAACAATAGAAATGGAAGGAAAACTTCCAAACTCATTTATGAGGCCACCATTACCTTGATTCCAAAACCAGACAAAGATCCCATCAAAAAGGAGAATTAGAGACCAATATCCTTGTTGAACATCGATGCAAAAATTCTCACCAAAATACTAGCCAAGAGGACCCAACAGTACATGAAAAGGAGTATTCACCATGATCAAGTGGGATTTATCCCTGGGCTGCAAGGCTGGTTCAACATCCGCAAATCAGTCAACGTGATCAAATACATTAACAAAATAAAGAACGAGAATCATATGATCCTCTCAATAGATGCAGAAAAAGCATTGGACAAACTACAGCACCCTTTCTGGATCAAACCTCTTCAGAGTATAGGGACAGCGGGTACATACCTCAATATCATAAAAGCCATCTACGAAAACCGTACAGCGAATATCATTCTCAATAGTGAAAAGCTGAGATCTTTTCCCCTAAGGTCAGGAACGCGGCAGGGATAGCCACTCTCACCACTGCTATTCAACATAGTATTAGAACTCCTAGCCACAGCAATCAGACAACAAAAAGTAATCCAAGGCATCCAAATCGGCAGAGAGGAAGTCAAACTCTCACTCTTGGCAGATGATATGATACTTTATGTGGAAAACCCAAACGACTCCACCCCAAAACTGCTAGAACTCACACAGCAATTCCGTCAAGTAGCAGGCTATAAAATCAATGCACAGGAATCAGTGGCATTCCTATACACCAACAACAAGACAGAAGAGAGACAAATCAAGGAGTCGATCCCATTCACAACTGCACCCAAAACCAGAAGAGACCTAGGAATATATTCATCCCAAGAGGCAAAGGATCTGTACTCAGAAAACTACAAAATACGCAGGAAAGCAATTGAAGAAGACACAAAGAAACGGAAAAACGTTCCATGCTCATGGATTGGGAGAACCAACATTGTGAAGAGGTCAATGCTATCTAGAGCAATCTACACACGCAATGCAATCCCCATCAAAATACCATCCACTTTTTTCCAGGAAATGGAACAAATACTCCTAAAATTTGAATGGAACCAGAAGAGACCCCGAATAGCCAGAGGAATATTGAGAAAGAAAAGCAAAGCTGGCGGCATCACAGTTCTGGACTTCCAGCTCTATGACAAAGCTGTCATCATCAAGACAGTATGGTACTGGCACAAAAACAGACACATGGATCCATGGAACAGAATCGAGAGCCCAGAAATGGACCCTCAACTCTATGGTCAACTTATCTTTGACAGAGCAGGAAGGAATGTCCAATGGCAAAAAGAGAGTCTCTTCAACAACTGGTGTTGGGAGAATTGGACAGCCCCATGCAGAAGAATGACAGTGGACCATTTCCTGACACCACACACAAAAGTAGACTCCAAATGGTTGAAAGACCTCAATGTGAGACAGGAGTCCATTAAAATCCTAAAGGAGAACACAGGTAGCAAGCACTTCGACCTCAGCCGCAGCAACTTCTTCCTAGAAACATCACCAAAGGCACGGGAAGCCAGGGCAAAAATGAACTATTGGGATTTCATCAAGATAAAAAGCTTTGGCACAGCAAAAGAAACAGTCCACAAAACCAAAAGACAACCGACAGAATGGGAGAAATTATTTGCAAATGACCTATCAGATAAAGGGCTACTACCCAATATGTATAAAAACTTATCAAACTCAACACCCAAAGAACAAATAATCCAATCAAGAAATAGGCAGAAGACATGAACAGACATTTTTCCAAAGAAGACATCCAAATGGCCCACAGGCACATGAAAAAGTGCTCAACACGGCTTGGCATCAGAGAAATCCAAATGAAAACCTCAATGAGATACCACCTCACACCCGTCAGAATGGCTCAAATGAACAATTCAGGGAACGACAGAGTTTGGCGGGGATGTGGAGATAGGGGAACCCGCCGACACTGGTGGTGGGAATGCAAGCTGCTGCAACCCCTCTGGAAAACAGTATGGAGGTTCCTCACACAGTTGAAATTAGAGCTACCATTCGATCCAACATTTGCACTCCTGGGTATTTACCCCAAAGATACAAATGTAGGGACCCGAAGCGGTACGTGCACCCCATTGTTTATAGCAGCAATGTCCACAATAGCCAAACTGTGGAAACAGCCAAGATGTCCATCGACAGATGAATGGATAAAGAAGAGGTGGTATATATATACACAATGGACTATTACGCAGCCATCAAAAGGAATGAGATGTTGCCATGGACAACGACGTGGATGGAACTGGAGGGTCCGACGATTAGTGAAATAAGTCAATCAGAGAAAGACATGTATCATATGACCCCACTGATATGAGGGATTCTTAATCTCAGGAACAGAGTGAGGCTTGCTGGAGTGGTCGGGGGTGGGAGGGATGGGGTGGCTGGGTGATAGACATTGGGGAGGGTATGAGCTACGGTGAGCGCTGTGAATTGTGTAAGACTGTTGAATCACAGATCTGTACTTCTGAAACAACGCAACATATTTTAAGAATAAAGGAAAAGAAGGAGACAGCAGGAGTGGAAGAATGAAGGGGAGTTAGTGAGAGGATGAGACGGACCAGGAGAGATGATGGGTTCTGAAAAAAAATCTGAGGTTTCTAGAGGGGAGGTGGGTCGGGGGATTGGTTAGCCTGGTGGTGGGTATTAAAGAGGGCACATTCTCCATGGAGCACTGTGTGTTAGGAACAAACAATGAATCATGGGACACTACACCAAAACAAATGATGTACTCCATGGTGATTAACAAAGCAATAAAAAACAAAGACTGTAATAAGAGATGAAGAAGGACACTATATCCTACTTAATGGGTCTATCCAACAAGAAGATCTCACAATTGTAAATATCTATGCCCCGAACATGGGAGCATCCAATTATATAAGCCAATTAAGAAGAAAAGCAAAGAAACACATTGACCACCATACAATCATAGTGGGGGACATTAACACCCCCCTGACTGAAATGGCCAGATCATCTAAGCAAAAGATCAACAAGGAAATAAAGACTTTAAATGACACACTGGACCAAATGGACTTCACAGACATATTCAGAACGTTCCATCCCAATGCAACGGAATACACATTCTTCTCTAGTGCCCATGGAACATTCTCCAGAATGGATCACATCCTAGGTCACAAATCAGGTCTCAACCGGTACCCAAAGATTGGGATCATTCCCTGCACATTTTCAGACCACAATGCTTTGAAACTAGAACTCAATCACAAGAGGAGAGTCGGAAAGAACTCAAATACATGGAGGCTAAAGAGCATCCTACGAAAGAATGAATGGGTCAACCAGGAAATTAAAGAAGAGTTTAAATAGTTCATGGAAACCAATGAAAATGAAAACTCAACTGTCCAAAATCTTTGGGATACAGCCAAGGCAGTCCTGCGAGGAAAGTATATAGCAATACAAGCCTTTCTCAAGAAACAAGAAAGGTCTCAAATACACACCCAACCCTACACCTAAAGGAGCTGGAGAAAGAACGGCAAATAAAGCCTAAACCCAGCAGGAGAAGAGAAATCATGCAGTTCAGAGCAGAAATCAATGAAATAGAACCCAGAAGAACGGTAGAAGTGATCAACGGAACTAGGAGCTGGTACTTTGAAAGAATTCACAAGATTGATACACCCCTGTCCAGGCTGATCAAAAAGAAAAGAGAAATGACCCAAATCAACAAAATCATGAATGAAAGAGGAGAGATCACAAACAACACCAAAGAAATACAAACAATTATAAGAACGTAATCTGAGCAACCCTAGGGCAGCAAATTCCATAACCTGGAAGAAATGGGTGCATTCCTAGAGATGTGTCAACTAACAAAACTGACCCAGGAAGAAATAGAAAACATGAACAGTCCTATAACCACGAAGGCAATTGAAGTAGTCATCAAAAACCTCCCAAGAAACCAAAGCCCAGGGCCAGATGGTTTCCCAGGGGAATTCTATCAGACATTTAAAGAAGAATTAATACCTATTCTCCTGAAACTGTTCCAAACAATAGAAATGGAAGGAAAACTTCCAAACTCATTTATGAGGCCACCATTACCTTGATTCCAAAACCAGACAAAGATCCCATCAAAAAGGAGAATTAGAGACCAATATCCTTGATGAACATGGATGCAAAAATTCTCACCAAAATACTAGCCAAGAGGACCCAACAGTACATGAAAAGGAGTATTCACCATGACCAATTGGGATTTATCCCTGGGCTGCAAGGCTGGTTCAACATCCGCAAATCAGTCAACGTGATCAAATACATTAACAAAAGAAAGAACGAGAATCATATGATCCTCCCAAGAGATGCAGAAAAAGCATTGGACAAAGTACAGCACCCTTTCTGGATCAAAACTCTTCAGAGTATAGGGACAGCGGGTACATACCTCAATATCATAAAAGCCATCTACGAAAACCCTACAGCGAATATCATTCTCAATGGGGAAAAGCTGAGATCTTTTCCCCTAAGGTCAGCAACGCGGCAGGGATAGCCACTCTCACCACTGCTATTCAACATAGTATTAGAAGTCCTAGCCACAGCAATCAGACAACAAAAAGTAATCCAAGGCATCCAAATCGGCCGAGAGGAAGTCAAACTCTCACTCTTTGCAGATGATATGATACTTTATGTGGAAAACCCAAAAGACTCCACCCCAAAACTGCTAGAACTCACACAGCATTTCCGTCAAGTAGCAGGCTATAAAATCAATGCACAGGAATCAGTGGCATTCGTATACACCAACAACAAGACAGAAGAGAGACAAATCAAGGAGTCGATCCCATTCACAACTGCACCCAAAACCAGAAGAGACCTAGGAATATATTGAACCCAAGAGGCAAAGGATCTGTACTCAGAAAACTGCAAAATACGCAGGAAAGAAATTGAAGAAGACACAAAGAAACGGAAAAACGTTCCATGCTCATGGTTTGGGAGAACCAACATTGTGAAGAGGTCAATGCTACCTAGAGCAATCTACACATGCAATGCAATCCCCATCAAAATAGCATCCACTTTTTTCCACGAAATGGAACAAATAATCCTAAAATTTGAATGGAACGTGAAGAGACCCCGAGTAGCCAGAGGAATATTGAGAAAGAAAAGCAAAGCTGGCGGCATCACAATTCTGGACTTCCAGCTCTATGACAAAGCTGTCATCATCAAGACAGTATGGTACTGGCACAAAAACAGACACATGGATCCATGGAACAGAATCGAGAGCTCAGAAATGGACCCTCAACTCTATGGTCAACTTATCTTTGACAGAGCAGGAAGGAATGTCCAATGGCAAAAAGAGAGTCTCTTCAACAACTGGTGTTGGGAGAATTAGACAGCCTCATGCAGAAAAATGACACTGGACCATTTCCTGACACCACACACCGAAGTAGACTCCAAATGGTTGAAAGACCTCAATGTGAGACAGGAGTCCATCAAAATCCTAAAGGAGAACACAGGTAGCAAGCTCTTCGACCTCAGCCGCAGCAACTTCTTCCTAGAAACATCACCAAAGGCACGGGAAGCCAGGGCAAAAATGAACTATTGGGATTTCATCAAGATAAAAAGCTTTGGCACAGCAAAAGAAACAGTCCACAAAACCAAAAGACAACCGACAGAATGGGAGAAATTATTTGCAAATGACATATCAGATAAAGGACTACTATCCAATATGTATAAAAACTTATCAAACTCAACACCCAAAGAACAAATAATCCAATCAAGAAATAGGCAGAAGACATGAACAGACATTTTTCCAAAGAAGACATCCAAATGGCCCACAGGCACATGAAAAAGTGCTCAACACGGCTCGGCATCAGGGAAATCCAAATCAAAACCTCAATGAGATACCCCCTCACACCCGTCAGAATGGCTGAAATGAACAAGTCAGGGAACGACAGAGGTTGGCGGGGATGTGGAGAAAGGGGAACCCTCCTACACTGGTGGTGGGAATGCAACTGGTGCAACCCCTCTGAAAAGTGTATGGAGGTTCCTCAAACAGTTGAAATTAGAGCTACCATTCGATCCAGCAATTGCACTCCTGGGTATTTACCCCAAAGATACAAATGTAGGGACCCGAAGCGGTACGTGCACCCCATTGTTTATAGCAGCACTATCCACAATAGCCAAACGGTGGAAAGAGCCAAGATGTCCATCGACAGATGAATGGATAAAGAAGAGGTGGTATTTATATACACAATGGACTATTACGCAGCCATCAAAAGGAATGAGGTGTTGCCATGGACAACGACGTGGATGGAACTGGAGGGTCCGACGATTAGTGAAATAAGTCAATCAGAGAAAGACATGTATCATATGAACTCACTGATATGAGGGATTCTTAATCTCAGGAACAGAGTGAGGCTTGCTGGAGTGGTCGGGGGTGGGAGGGATGGGGTGGCTGGGTGATAGACATTGGGGAGGGTATGAGCTACGGTGAGCGCTGTGAATTGTGTAAGACTGTTGAATCACAGATCTGTACTTCTGAAACAAATAACGCAACATATTTTAAGAATAAAGGAAAACAAGGAGACAGCAGGAGAGGAAGAATGAAGGGGAGTTAGTGAGAGGGGGAGACGGACCAGGAGAGATGATGGATTCTGAAAAAAAATCCGAGGTTTCTAGAGGGGATGTGGGTCAGTGGATTGGTTTGACTGGTGATGGTTATTAAAGAGGGCACATTCTGCATGGAGCACTGTGTGTTAGGAACAAACAATGAATCATGGGACAGTACACCAAAACAAATGATGTAGTACATGGTGATTAACAAAGCAATAAAAAACAAATACTGTAATAAGAGATGAAGAAGGACACTATATCTTACTTAAAGGGTCTATCCAACAAGAAGATCTCACAATTGTAAATGTCTATGCCCCGAACATGGGAGCATCCAATTATATAAGGCAATTAAGAAGAAAAGCAAAGAAACACATTGACCACCATACAATCATAGTGGGGGACTTTAACACCCCCCTGACTGAAATGGCCAGATCATCTAAGCAAAAGATCAACAAGGAAATAAAGACTTTAAATGACACACTGGACCAAATGGACTTCACAGACATATTCAGAACGTTCCATCCCAATGCAACGGAATACACATTCTTCTCTAGTGCCCATGGAACATTCTCCAGAATGGATCACATCCTAGGTCACAAATCAGGTCTCAACCGGTACCCAAAGATTGGGATCATTCCCTGCACATTTTCAGACCACAATGCTTTGAAACTAGAACTCAATCACCAGAGGAGAGTCGGAAAGAACTCAAATACATGGAGGCTAAAGAGCATCCTACGAAAGAATGAATGGGTCAACCAGGAAATTAAAGAAGAATTTAAAAAGTTCATGGAAACCAATGAAAATGAAAACTCAACTGTCCAAAATCTTTGGGATACAGCCAAGGCAGTCCTGCGAGGAAGGTATATAGCAATACAAGCCTTTCTCAAGAAACAAGAAAGGTCTCAAATACACACCCAACCCTACACCTAAAGGAGCTGGAGAAAGAACGGCAAATAAAGCCTAAACCCAGCAGGAGAAGAGAAATCATGCAGTTCAGAGCAGAAATCAATGAAATAGAACCCAGAAGAACAGTAGAAGTGATCAACGGAAGTAGGAGCTGGTACTTTGAAAGAATTCACAAGATTGATACACCCCTGTCCAGGCTGATCAAAAAGAAAAGAGAAATGACCCAAATCAACAAAATCATGAATGAAAGAGGAGAGATCACAAACAACACCAAAGAAATACAAACAATTATAAGAACGTAATCTGAGCAACCCTAGGGCAGCAAATTCCATAACCTGGAAGAAATGGGTGCATTCCTAGAGATGTGTCAACTAACAAAACTGACCCAGGAAGAAATAGAAAACATGAACAGTCCTATAACCACGAAGGCAATTGAAGTAGTCATCAAAAACCTCCCAAGAAACCAAAGCCCAGGGCCAGATGGTTTCCCAGGGGAATTCTATCAGACATTTAAAGAAGAATTAATACCTATTCTCCTGAAACTGTTCCAAACAATAGAAATGGAAGGAAAACTTCCAAACTCATTTATGAGGCCACCATTACCTTGATTCCAAAACCAGACAAAGATCCCATCAAAAAGGAGAATTAGAGACCAATATCCTTGATGAACATCGATGCAAAAATTCTCACCAAAATACTAGCCAAGAGGACCCAACAGTACATGAAAAGGAGTATTCACCATGACCAAGTGGGATTTATCCCTGGGCTGCAAGGCTGGTTCAACATCCGCAAATCAGTCAACGTGATCAAATACATTAACAAAAGAAAGAACGAGAATCATATGATCCTCCCAAGAGATGCAGAAAAAGCATTGGACAAAGTACAGCACCCTTTCTGGATCAAAACTCTTCAGAGTATAGGGACAGCGGGTACATACCTCAATATCATAAAAGCCATCTACGAAAACCCTACAGCGAATATCATTCTCAATGGGGAAAAGTTGAGATCTTTTCCCCTAAGGTCAGCAACGCGGCAGGGATAGCCACTCTCACCACTGCTATTCAACATAGTATTAGAAGTCCTAGCCACAGCAATCAGACAACAGAAAGTAATCCAAGGCATCCAAATCGGCAGAGAGGAAGTCAAACTCTCACTCTTTGCAGATGATATGATACTTTATGTGGAAAACCCAAAAGACTCCACCCCAAAACTGCTAGAACTCACACAGCAATTCCGTCAAGTAGTAGGCTATAAAATCAATGCACAGGAATCAGTGGCATTCCTATACACCAACAACAAGACAGAAGAGAGACAAATCAAGGAGTCGATCCCATTCACAACTGCACCCAAAACCAGAAGAGACCTAGGAATATATTCATCCCAAGAGGCAAAGGATCTGTACTCAGAAAACTACAAAATACGCAGGAAAGAAATTGAAGAAGACACAAAGAAACGGAAAAACGTTCCATGCTCATGGATTGGGAGAACCAACATTGTGAAGAGGTCAATGCTACCTAGAGCAATCTACACATGCAATGCAATCCCCATCAAAATACCATCCACTTTTTTCCAGGAAATGGAACAAATACTCCTAAAATTTGAATGGAACCAGAAGAGACCCCGAATAGCCAGAGGAATATTGAGAAAGAAAAGCAAAGCTGGCGGCATCACAATTCTGGACTTCCAGCTCTATGACAAAGCTGTCATCATCAAGACAGTATGGTCCTGGCACAAAAACAGACACATGGATCCATGGAACAGAATCGAGAGCCCAGAAATGGACCCTCAACTCTATGGTCAACTTATCTTTGACAGAGCAGGAAGGAATGTCCAGTGGCAAAACGAGAGTCTCTTCAACAACTGGTGTTGGGAGAATTGGACAGCCCCATGCAGAAGAATGACAGTGGACCATTTCCTGACACCACACACAAAAGTAGACTCCAAATGGTTGAAAGACCTCAATGTGAGACAGGAGTCCATCAAAATCCTAAAGGAGAACACAGGTAGCAAGCACTTCGACCTCAGCCGCAGCAACTTCTTCCTAGAAACATCACCAAAGGAACGGGAAGCCAGGGCAAAAATGAACTATTGGGATTTCATCAAGATAAAAAGCTTTGGCACAGCAAAAGAAACAGTCCACAAAACCAAAAGACAACCGACAGAATGGGAGAAATTATTTGCAAATGACCTATCAGATAAAGGGCTACTACCCAATATGTATAAAAACTTATCAAACTCAACACCCAAAGAACAAATAATCCAATCAAGAAATAGGCAGAAGACATGAACAGACATTTTTCCAAAGAAGACATCCAAATGGCCCACAGGCACATGAAAAAGTGCTCAACACGGCTTGGCATCAGAGAAATCCAAATGAAAACCTCAATGAGATACCACCTCACACCCGTCAGAATGGCTCAAATGAACAAGTCAGGGAACGACAGAGTTTGGCGGGGATGTGGAGATAGGGGAACCCGCCGACACTGGTGGTGGGAATGCAAGCTGCTGCAACCCCTCTGGAAAACAGTATGGTGGTTCCTCACACAGTTGAAATTAGAGCTACCATTCGATCCAACATTTGCACTCCTGGGTATTTACCCCAAAGATACAAATGTAGGGACCTGAAGCTTTACGTGCACCTCATTGTTTATAGCAGCAATGTCCACAATAGCCAAACTGTGGAAACAGCCAAGATGTCCATCGACAGATGAATGGATAAAGAAGAGGTGCTATATATATACACAATGGACTATTACGCAGCCATCAAAAGGAATGAGATGCTGCCATGGACAACGACGTGGATGGAACTGGAGGGTCCGACGATTAGTGAAATAAGTCAATCAGAGAAAGACATGTATCATATGACCCCACTGATATGAGGGATTCTTAATCTCAGGAACAGAGTGAGGCTTGCTGGAGTGGTCGGGGGTGGTAGGGATGGGGTGGCTGGGTGATAGACATTGGGGAGGGTATGAGCTACGGTGAGCGCTGTGAATTGTGTAAGACTGTTGAATCACAGATCTGTACTTCTGAAACAACGCAACATATTTTAAGAATAAAGGAAAAGAAGGAGACAGCAGGAGTGGAAGAATGAAGGGGAGTTAGTGAGAGGATGAGACGGACCAGGAGAGATGATGGGTTCTGAAAAAAAATCTGAGGTTTCTAGAGGGGAGGTGGGTCGGGGGATTGGTTAGCGTGGTGGTGGGTATTAAAGAGGGCACATTCTCCATGGATCACTGTGTGTTAGGAACAAACAATGAATCATGGGACACTACACCAAAACAAATGATGTACTCCATGGTGATTAACAAAGCAATAAAAAACAAAGACTGTAATAAGAGATGAAGAAGGACACTATATCCTACTTAGTGGGTCTATCCAACAAGAAGATCTCACAATTGTAAATATCTATGCCCCGAACATGGGAGCATCCAATTATATAAGGCAATTAAGAAGAAAAGCAAAGAAACACATTGACCACCATACAATCATAGTGGGGGACTTTAACACCCCCCTGACTGAAATGGCCAGATCATCTAAGCAAAAGATCAACAAGGAAATAAAGACTTTAAATGACACACTGGACCAAATGGACTTCACAGACATATTCAGAACGTTCCATCCCAATGCAACGGAATACACATTCTTCTCTAGTGCCCATGGAACATTCTCCAGAATGGATCACATCCTAGGTCACAAATCAGGTCTCAACCGGTACCCAAAGATTGGGATCATTCCCTTCACATTTTCAGACCACAGTGCTTTGAAACTAGAACTCAATCACAAGAGGAGAGTCGGAAAGAACTCAAATACATGGAGGCTAAAGAGCATCCTACGAAAGAATGAATGGGTCAACCAGGAAATTAAAGAAGAATTTAAAAAGTTCATGGAAACCAATGAAAATGAAAACTCAACTGTCCAAAATCTTTGGGATACAGCCAAGGCAGTCCTGCGAGGAAAGTATATAGCAATACAAGCCTTTCTCAAGAAACAAGAAAGGTCTCAAATACACACCCAACCCTACACCTAAAGGAGCTGGAGAAAGAACGGCAAATAAAGCCTAAACCCAGCAGGAGAAGAGAAATCATGCAGTTCAGAGCAGAAATCAATGAAATAGAACCCAGAAGAACAGTAGAAGTGATCAACGGAAGTAGGAGCTGGTACTTTGAAAGAATTCACAAGATTGATACACCCCTGTCCAGGCTGATCAAAAAGAAAAGAGAAATGACCCAAATCAACAAAATCATGAATGAAAGAGGAGAGATCACAAACAACACCAAAGAAATACAAACAATTATAAGAACGTAATCTGAGCAACCCTAGGGCAGCAAATTCCATAACCTGGAAGAAATGGGTGCATTCCTAGAGATGTGTCAACTAACAAAACTGACCCAGGAAGAAATAGAAAACATGAACAGTCCTATAACCACGAAGGCAATTGAAGTAGTCATCAAAAACCTCCCAAGAAACCAAAGCCCAGGGCCAGATGGTTTCCCAGGGGAATTCTATCAGACATTTAAAGAAGAATTAATACCTATTCTCCTGAAACTGTTCCAAACAATAGAAATGGAAGGAAAACTTCCAAACTCATTTATGAGGCCACCATTACCTTGATTCCAAAACCAGACAAAGATCCCATCAAAAAGGAGAATTAGAGACCAATATCCTTGATGAACATCGATGCAAAAATTCTCACCAAAATACTAGCCAAGAGGACCCAACAGTACATGAAAAGGAGTATTCACCATGACCAAGTGGGATTTATCCCTGGGCTGCAAGGCTGGTTCAACATCCGCAAATCAGTCAACGTGATCAAATACATTAACAAAAGAAAGAACGAGAATCATATGATCCTCCCAAGAGATGCAGAAAAAGCATTGGACAAAGTACAGCACCCTTTCTGGATCAAAACTCTTCAGAGTATAGGGACAGCGGGTACATACCTCAATATCATAAAAGCCATCTACGAAAACCCTACAGCGAATATCATTCTCAATGGGGAAAAGCTGAGATCTTTTCCCCTAAGGTCAGCAACGCGGCAGGGATAGCCACTCTCACCACTGCTATTCAACATAGTATTAGAAGTCCTAGCCACAGCAATCAGACAACAAAAAGTAATCCAAGGCTCCAAATCGGCAGAGAGGAAGTCAAACTCTCACTCTTTGCAGATGATATGATACTTTATGTGGAAAACCCAAAAGACTCCACCCCAAAACTGCTAGAACTCACACAGCAATTCCGTCAAGTAGTAGGCTATAAAATCAATGCACAGGAATCAGTGGCATTCCTATACACCAACAACAAGACAGAAGAGAGACAAATCAAGGAGTCGATCCCATTCACAACTGCACCCAAAACCAGAAGAGACCTAGGAATATATTCATCCCAAGAGGCAAAGGATCTGTACTCAGAAAACTACAAAATACGCAGGAAAGAAATTGAAGAAGACACAAAGAAACGGAAAAACGTTCCATGCTCATGGATTGGGAGAACCAACATTGTGAAGAGGTCAATGCTACCTAGAGCAATCTACACATGCAATGCAATCCCCATCAAAATACCATCCACTTTTTTCCAGGAAATGGAACAAATACTCCTAAAATTTGAATGGAACCAGAAGAGACCCCGAATAGCCAGAGGAATATTGAGAAAGAAAAGCAAAGCTGGCGGCATCACAATTCTGGACTTCCAGCTCTATGACAAAGCTGTCATCATAAAGACAGTATGGTCCTGGCACAAAAACAGACACATGGATCCATGGAACAGAATCGAGAGCCCAGAAATGGACCCTCAACTCTATGGTCAACTTATCTTTGACAGAGCAGGAAGGAATGTCCAGTGGCAAAAAGAGAGTCTCTTCAACAACTGGTGTTGGGAGAATTGGACAGCCCCATGCAGAAGAATGACAGTGGACCATTTCCTGACACCACACACAAAAGTAGACTCCAAATGGTTGAAAGACCTCAATGTGAGACAGGAGTCCATCAAAATCCTAAAGGAGAACACAGGTAGCAAGCACTTCGACCTCAGCCGCAGCAACTTCTTCCTAGAAACATCACCAAAGGCACGGGAAGCCAGGGCAAAAATGAACTATTGGGATTTCATCAAGATAAAAACTTTGGCACAGCAAAAGAAACAGTCCACAAAACCAAAAGACAACCGACAGAATGGGAGAAATTATTTGCAAATGACCTATCAGATAAAGGGCTACTACCCAATATGTATAAAAACTTATCAAACTCAACACCCAAAGAACAAATAATCCAATCAAGAAATAGGCAGAAGACATGAACAGACATTTTTCCAAAGAAGACATCCAAATGGCCCACAGGCACATGAAAAAGTGCTCAACACGGCTTGGCATCAGAGAAATCCAAATGAAAACCTCAATGAGATACCACCTCACACCCGTCAGAATGGCTCAAATGAACAAGTCAGGGAACGACAGAGTTTGGCGGGGATGTGGAGATAGGGGAACCCGCCGACACTGGTGGTGGGAATGCAAGCTGCTGCAACCCCTCTGGAAAACAGTATGGAGGTTCCTCACACAGTTGAAATTAGAGCTACCATTCGATCCAACATTTGCACTCCTGGGTATTTACCCCAAAGATACAAATGTAGGGACCCGAAGCGGTACGTGCACCCCATTGTTTATAGCAGCAATGTCCACAATAGCCAAACTGTGGAAACAGCCAAGATGTCCATCGACAGATGAATGGATAAAGAAGAGGTGATATATATATACACAATGGACTATTACGCAGCCATCAAAAGCAATGAGATGTTGCCATGGACAACGACGTGGATGGAACTGGAGGGTCCGACGATTAGTGAAATAAGTCAATCAGAGAAAGACATGTATCATATGACCCCACTGATATGAGGGATTCTTAATCTCAGGAACAGAGTGAGGCTTGCTGGAGTGGTCGGGGGTGGGAGGGATGGGGTGGCTGGGTGATAGACATTGGGGAGGGTATGAGCTACGGTGAGCGCTGTGAATTGTGTAAGATTGTTGAATCACAGATCTGTACTTCTAAAACAACGCAACATATTTTAAGAATAAAGGAAAAGAAGGAGACAGCAGGAGTGGAAGAATGAAGGGGAGTTAGTGAGAGGATGAGACGGACCAGGAGAGATGATGGGTTCTGAAAAAAAATCTGAGGTTTCTAGAGGGGAGGTGGGTCGGGGGATTGGTTAGCCTGGTGGTGGGTATTAAAGAGGGCACATTCTCCATGGAGCACTGTGTGTTAGGAACAAACAATGAATCATGGGACACTACACCCAAACAAATGATGTACTCCATGGTGATTAACAAAGCAATAAAAAACAAAGACTGTAATAAGAGATGAAGAAGGACACTATATCCTACTTAAAGGGTCTATCCAACAAGAAGATCTCACAATTGTAAATATCTATGCCCCGAACATGGGAGCATCCAATTATATAAGGCAATTAAGAAGAAAAGCAAAGAAACACATTGACCACCATACAATCATAGTGGGGGACTTTAACACCCCCCCTGACTGAAATGGCCAGATCATCTAAGCAAAAGATCAACAAGGAAATAAAGACTTTAAATGACACACTGGACCAAATGGACTTCACAGACATATTCAGAACGTTCCATCCCAATGCAACGGAATACACATTCTTCTCTAGTGCCCATGGAACATTCTCCAGAATGGATCACATCCTAGGTCACAAATCAGGTCTCAACCGGTACCCAAAGATTGGGATCATTCCCTGCACATTTTCAGACCACAATGTTTTGAAACTAGAACTCAATCACAAGAGGAGAGTCGGAAAGAACTCAAATACATGGAGGCTAAAGAGCATCCTACGAAAGAATGAATGGGTCAACCAGGAAATTAAAGAAGAATTTAAAAAGTTCATGGAAACCAATGAAAATGAAAACTCAACTGTCCAAAATCTTTGGGATACAGCCAAGGCAGTCCTGCGAGGAAAGTATATAGCAATACAAGCCTTTCTCAAGAAACAAGAAAGGTGTCAAATACACACCCAACCCTACACCTAAAGGAGCTGGAGAAAGAACGGCAAATAAAGCCTAAACCCAGCAGGAGAAGAGAAATCATGCAGTTCAGAGCAGAAATCAATGAAATAGAACCCAGAAGAACAGTAGAAGTGATCAACGGAACTAGGAGCTGGTACTTTGAAAGAATTCACAAGATTGATACACCCCTGTCCAGGCTGATCAAAAAGAAAAGAGAAATGACCCAAATCAACAAAATCATGAATGAAAGAGGAGAGATCACAAACAACACCAAAGAAATACAAACAATTATAAGAACGTAATCTGAGCAACCCTAGGGCAGCAAATTCCATAACCTGGAAGAAATGGGTGCATTCCTAGAGATGTGTCAACTAACAAAACTGACCCAGGAAGAAATAGAAAACATGAACAGTCCTATAACCACGAAGGCAATTGAAGTAGTCATCAAAAACCTCCCAAGAAACCAAAGCCCAGGGCCAGATGGTTTCCCAGGGGAATTCTATCAGACATTTAAAGAAGAATTAATACCTATTCTCCTGAAACTGTTCCAAACAATAGAAATGGAAGGAAAACTTCCAAACTCATTTATGAGGCCACCATTACCTTGATTCCAAAACCAGACAAAGATCCCATCAAAAAGGAGAATTAGAGACCAATATCCTTGATGAACATCGATGCAAAAATTCTCACCAAAATACTAGCCAAGAGGACCCAACAGTACATGAAAAGGAGTATTCACCATGACCAAGTGGGATTTATCCCTGGGCTGCAAGGCTGGTTCAACATCCGCAAATCAGTCAACGTGATCAAATACATTAACAAAAGAAAGAACGAGAATCATAAGATCCTCTCAATAGATGCAGAAAAAGCATTGGACAAAGTACAGCACCCTTTCTGGATCAAAACTCTTCAGAGTCTAGGGACAGCGGGTACATACCTCAATATCATAAAAGCCATCTACGAAAACCCTACAGCGAATATCATTCTCAATGGGGAAAAGCTGAGATCTTTTCCCCTAAGGTCAGGAACGCGGCAGGGATAGCCATTCTCACCACTGCTATTCAACATAGTATTAGAAGTCCTAGCCACAGCAATCAGACAACAAAATGTAATCCAAGGCATCCAAATCGGCAGAGAGGAAGTCAAACTCTCACTCTTTGCAGATGATATGATACTTTATGTGGAAAACCCAAAAGACTCCACCCCAAAACTGCTAGAACTCACACAGCAATTCCGTCAAGTAGCAGGCAATAAAATCAATGCACAGGAATCAGTGGCATTCCTATACACCAACAACAAGACAGAAGAGAGACAAATCAAGGAGTCGATCCCATTCACAACTGCACCCAAAACCAGAAGAGACCTAGGAATATATTCATCCCAAGAGGCAAAGGATCTGTACTCAGAAAACTACAAAATACGCAGGAAAGAAATTGAAGAAGACACAAAGAAACGGAAAAACGTTCCATGCTCATGGATTGGGAGAACCAACATTGTGAAGAGGTCAATGCTACCTAGAGCAATCTACACATGCAATGCAATCCCCATCAAAATACCATCCACTTTTTTCCAGGAAATGGAACAAATACTCCTAAAATTTGAATGGAACCAGAAGAGACCCCGAATAGCCAGAGGAATATTGAGAAAGAAAAGCAAAGCTGGCGGCATCACAATTCTGGACTTCCAGCTCTATGACAAAGCTGTCATCAACAAGACAGTATGGTACTGGCACAAAAACAGACACATGGATCCATGGAACAGAATCGAGAGCCCAGAAATGGACCCTCAACTCTATGGTCAACTTATCTTTGACAGAGCAGGAAGGAATGTCCAATGGCAAAAAGAGAGTCTCTTCAACAACTGGTGTTGGGAGAATTGGACAGCCCCATGCAGAAGAATGACAGTGGACCATTTCCTGACACCACACACAAAAGTAGACTCCAAATGGTTGAAAGACCTCAATGTGAGACAGGAGTCCATCAAAATCCTAAAGGAGAACACAGGTAGCAAGCTCTTCGACCTCAGCCGCAGCAACTTCTTCCTAGAAACATCACCAAAGGCACGGGAAGCCAGGGCAAAAATGAACTATTGGGATTTCATCAAGATAAAAAGCTTTGGCACAGCAAAAGAAACAGTCCACAAAACCAAAAGACAACCGACAGAATGGGAGAAATTATTTGCAAATGACCTATCAGATAAAGGGCTACTACCCAATATGTATAAAAACTTATCAAACTCAACACCCAAAGAACAAATAATCCAATCAAGAAATAGGCAGAAGACATGAACAGAGATTTTTCCAAAGAAGACATCCAAATGGCCCACAGGCACATGAAAAAGTGCTCAACACGGCTTGGCATCAGAGAAATCCAAATGAAAACCTCAATGAGATACCACCTCACACCCGTCAGAATGGCTCAAATGAACAAGTCAGGGAACGACAGAGTTTGGCGGGGATGTGGAGATAGGGGAACCCGCCGACACTGGTGGTGGGAATGCAAGCTGCTGCAACCGCTCTGGAAAACAGTATGGAGGTTCCTCACACAGTTGAAATTAGAGCTACCCTTCGATCCAACATTTGCACTCCTGGGTATTTACCCCAAAGATACAAATGTAGGGACCCGAAGCGGTACGTGCACCCCATTGTTTATAGCAGCAATGTCCACAATAGCCAAACTGTGGAAACAGCCAAGATGTCCATCGACAGATGAATGGATAAAGAAGAGGTGGTATATATATACACAATGGACTATTACGCAGCCATCAAAAGGAATGAGATGTTTCCATGGACAACGACGTGGATGGAACTGGAGGGTCCGACGATTAGTGAAATAAGTCAATCAGAGAAAGACATGTATCATATGACCCCACTGATATGAGGGATTCTTAATCTCAGGAACAGAGTGAGGCTTGCTGGAGTGGTCGGGGGTGGGAGGGATGGGGTGGCTGGGTGATAGACATTGGGGAGGGTATGAGCTACGGTGAGCGCTGTGAATTGTGTAAGACTGTTGAATCACAGATCTGTACTTCTGAAACAACGCAACATATTTTAAGAATAAAGGAAAAGAAGGAGACAGCAGGAGTGGAAGAATGAAGGGGAGTTAGTGAGAGGATGAGACGGACCAGGAGAGATGATGGGTTCTGAAAAAAAATCTGAGGTTTCTAGAGGGGAGGTGGGTCGGGGGATTGGTTAGCCTGGTGGTGGGTATTAAAGAGGGCACATTCTCCATGGAGCACTGTGTGTTAGGAACAAACAATGAATCATGGGACACTACACCAAAACAAATGATGTACTCCATGGTGATTAACAAAGCAATAAAAAACAAAGACTGTAATAAGAGATGAAGAAGGACACTATATCCTACTTAAAGGGTCTATCCAACAAGAAGATCTCACAATTGTAAATATCTATGCCCCGAACATGGGAGCATCCAATTATATAAGGCAATTAAGAAGAAAAGCAAAGAAACACATTGACCACCATACAATCATAGTGGGGGCTTTAACACTCCCCCTGACTGAAATGGCCAGATCATCTAAGCAAAAGATCAACAAGGAAATAAAGACTTTAAATGACACACTGGACCAAATGGACTTCACAGACATATTCAGAACGTTCCATCCCAATGCAACGGAATACACATTCTTCTCTAGTGCCCATGGAACATTCTCCAGAATGGATCACATCCTAGGTCACAAATCAGGTCTCAACCGGTACCCAAAGATTGGGATCATTCCCTGCACATTTTCAGACCACAATGCTTTGAAACTAGAACTCAATCACAAGAGGAGAGTCGGAAAGAACTCAAATACATGGAGGCTAAAGAGCATCCTACGAAAGAATGAATGGGTCAACCAGGAAATTAAAGAAGAATTTAAAAAGTTCATGGAAACCAATGAAAATGAAAACTCAACTGTCCAAAATCTTTGGGATACAGCCAAGGCAGTCCTGCGAGGAAAGTATATAGCAATACAAGCCTTTCTCAAGAAACAAGAAAGGTCTCAAATACACACCCAACCCTACACCTAAAGGAGCTGGAGAAAGAACGGCAAATAAAGCCTAAACCCAGCAGGAGAAGAGAAATCATGCAGTTCAGAGCAGAAATCAATGAAATAGAACCCAGAAGAACAGTAGAAGTGATCAACGGAACTAGGAGCTGGTACTTTGAAAGAATTCACAAGATTGATACACCCCTGTCCAGGCTGATCAAAAAGAAAAGAGAAATGACCCAAATCAACAAAATCATGAATGAAAGAGGAGAGATCACAAACAACACCAAAGAAATACAAACAATTATAAGAACGTAATCTGAGCAACCCTAGGGCAGCAAATTCCATAACCTGGAAGAAATGGGTGCATTCCTAGAGATGTGTCAACTAACAAAACTGACCCAGGAAGAAATAGAAAACATGAACAGTCCTATAACCACGAAGGCAATTGAAGTAGTCATCAAAAACCTCCCAAGAAACCAAAGCCCAGGGCCAGATGGTTTCCCAGGGGAATTCTATCAGACATTTAAAGAAGAATTAATACCTATTCTCCTGAAACTGTTCCAAACAATAGAAATGGAAGGAAAACTTCCAAACTCATTTATGAGGCCACCATTACCTTGATTCCAAAACCAGACAAAGATCCCATCAAAAAGGAGAATTAGAGACCAATATCCTTGATGAACATCGATGCAAAAATTCTCACCAAAATACTAGCCAAGAGGACCCAACAGTACATGAAAAGGAGTATTCACCATGACCAAGTGGGATTTATCCCTGGGCTGCAAGGCTGGTTCAACATCCGCAAATCAGTCAACGTGATCAAATACATTAACAAAAGAAAGAACGAGAATCATATGATCCTCTCAATAGATGCAGAAAAAGCATTGGACAAAGTACAGCACCCTTTCTGGATCAAAACTCTTCAGAGTATAGGGACAGCGGGTACATACCTCAATATCATAAAAGCCATCTACGAAAACCGTACAGCGAATATCATTCTCAATGGTGAAAAGCTGAGATCTTTTCCCCTAAGGTCAGGAACGCGGCAGGGATAGCCACTCTCACCACTGCTATTCAACATAGTATTAGAAGTCCTAGCCACAGCAATCAGACAACAAAAAGTAATCCAAGGCATCCAAATCGGCAGAGAGGAAGTCAAACTCTCACTCTTTGCAGATGATATGATACTTTATGTGGAAAACCCAAAAGACTCCACCCCAAAACTGCTAGAACTCACACAGCAATTCCGTCATGTAGCAGGCTATAAAATCAATGCACAGGAATCAGTGGCATTCCTATACACCAACAACAAGACAGAAGAGAGACAAATCAAGGAGTCGATCCCATTCACAACTGCACCCAAAACCAGAAGAGACCTAGGAATATATTCATCCCAAGAGGCAAAGGATCTGTACTCAGAAAACTACAAAATACGCAGGAAAGAAATTGAAGAAGACACAAAGAAACGGAAAAACGTTCCATGCTCATGGATTGGGAGAACCAACATTGTGAAGAGGTCAATGCTATCTAGAGCAATCTACACACGCAATGCAATCCCCATCAAAATACCATCCACTTTTTTCCAGGAAATGGAACAAATACTCCTAAAATTTGAATGGAACCAGAAGAGACCCCGAATAGCCAGAGGAATATTGAGAAAGAAAAGCAAAGCTGGCGGCATCACAGTTCTGGACTTCCAGCTCTATGACAAAGCTGTCATCATCAAGACAGTATGGTACTGGCACAAAAACAGACACATGGATCCATGGAACAGAATCGAGAGCCCAGAAATGGACCCCCAACTCTATGGTCAACTTATCTTTGACAGAGCAGGAAGGAATGTCCAATGGCAAAAAGAGAGTCTCTTCAACAACTGGTGTTGGGAGAATTGGACAGCCCCATGCAGAAGAATGACAGTGGACCATTTCCTGACACCACACACAAAAGTAGACTCCAAATGGTTGAAAGACCTCAATGTGAGACAGGAGTCCATTAATATCCTAAAGGAGAACACAGGTAGCAAGCACTTCGACCTCAGCCGCAGCAACTTCTTCCTAGAAACATCACCAAAGGCACGGGAAGCCAGGGCAAAAATGAACTATTGGGATTTCATCAAGATAAAAAGCTTTGGCACAGCAAAAGAAACAGTCCACAAAACCAAAAGACAACCGACAGAATGGGAGAAATTATTTGCAAATGACCTATCAGATAAAGGGCTACTACCCAATATGTATAAAAACTTATCAAACTCAACACCCAAAGAACAAATAATCCAATCAAGAAATAGGCAGAAGACATGAACAGACATTTTTCCAAAGAAGACATCCAAATGGCCCACAGGCACATGAAAAAGTGCTCAACACGGCTTGGCATCAGAGAAATCCAAATGAAAACCTCAATGAGATACCACCTCACACCCGTCAGAATGGCTTAAATGAACAAGTCAGGGAACGACAGAGTTTGGCGGGGATGTGGAGATAGGGGAACCCGCCGACACTGGTGGTGGGAATGCAAGCTGCTGCAACCCCTCTGGAAAACAGTATGGAGGTTCCTCACACAGTTGAAATTAGAGCTACCATTCGATCCAACATTTGCACTCCTGGGTATTTACCCCAAAGATACAAATGTAGGGACCCGAAGCGGTACGTGCACCCCATTGTTTATAGCAGCAATGTCCACAATAGCCAAACTGTGGAAACAGCCAAGATGTCCATCGACAGATGAATGGATAAAGAAGAGGTGGTATATATATACACAATGGACTATTACGCAGCCATCAAAAGGAATGAGATGTTGCCATGGACAACGACGTGGATGGAACTGGAGGGTCCGACGATTAGTGAAATAAGTCAATCAGAGAAAGACATGTATCATATGACCCCACTGATATGAGGGATTCTTAATCTCAGGAACAGAGTGAGGCTTGCTGGAGTGGTCGGGGGTGGGAGGGATGGGGTGGCTGGGTGATAGACATTGGGGAGGGTATGAGCTACGGTGAGCGCTGTGAATTGTGTAAGACTGTTGAATCACAGATCTGTACTTCTGAAACAACGCAACATATTTTAAGAATAAAGGAAAAGAAGGAGACAGCAGGAGTGGAAGAATGAAGGGGAGTTAGTGAGAGGATGAGACGGACCAGGAGAGATGATGGGTTCTGAAAAAAAATCTGAGGTTTCTAGAGGGGAGGTGGGTCGGGGGATTGGTTAGCCTGGTGGTGGGTATTAAAGAGGGCACATTCTCCATGGAGCACTGTGTGTTAGGAACAAACAATGAATCATGGGACACTACACCAAAACAAATGATGTACTCCATGGTGATTAACAAAGCAATAAAAAACAAAGACTGTAATAAGAGATGAAGAAGGACACTATATCCTACTTAATGGGTCTATCCAACAAGAAGATCTCACAATTGTAAATATCTATGCCCCGAACATGGGAGCATCCAATTATATAAGGCAATTAAGAAGAAAAGCAAAGAAACACATTGACCACCATACAATCATAGTGGGGGACTTTAACACCCCCCTGACTGAAATGGCCAGATCATCTAAGCAAAAGATCAACAAGGAAATAAAGACTTTAAATGACACACTGGACCAAATGGACTTCACAGACATATTCAGAACGTTCCATCCCAATGCAACGGAATACACATTCTTCTCTAGTGCCCATGGAACATTCTCCAGAATGGATCACATCCTAGGTCACAAATCAGGTCTCAACCGGTACCCAAAGATTGGGATCATTCCCTGCACATTTTCAGACCACAATGCTTTGAAACTAGAACTCAATCACAAGAGGAGAGTCGGAAAGAACTCAAATACATGGAGGCTAAAGAGCATCCTACGAAAGAATGAATGGGTCAACCAGGAAATTAAAGAAGAGTTTAAAAAGTTCATGGAAACCAATGAAAATGAAAACTCAACTGTCCAAAATCTTTGGGATACAGCCAAGGCAGTCCTGCGAGGAAAGTATATAGCAATACAAGCCTTTCTCAAGAAACAAGAAAGGTCTCAAATACACACCCAACCCTACACCTAAAGGAGCTGGAGAAAGAACGGCAAATAAAGCCTAAACCCAGCAGGAGAAGAGAAATCATGCAGTTCAGAGCAGAAATCAATGAAATAGAACCCAGAAGAACGGTAGAAGTGATCAACGGAACTAGGAGCTGGTACTTTGAAAGAATTCACAAGATTGATACACCCCTGTCCAGGCTGATCAAAAAGAAAAGAGAAATGACCCAAATCAACAAAATCATGAATGAAAGAGGAGAGATCACAAACAACACCAAAGAAATACAAACAATTATAAGAACGTAATCTGAGCAACCCTAGGGCAGCAAATTCCATAACCTGGAAGAAATGGGTGCATTCCTAGAGATGTGTCAACTAACAAAACTGACCCAGGAAGAAATAGAAAACATGAACAGTCCTATAACCACGAAGGCAATTGAAGTAGTCATCAAAAACCTCCCAAGAAACCAAAGCCCAGGGCCAGATGGTTTCCCAGGGGAATTCTATCAGACATTTAAAGAAGAATTAATACCTATTCTCCTGAAACTGTTCCAAACAATAGAAATGGAAGGAAAACTTCCAAACTCATTTATGAGGCCACCATTACCTTGATTCCAAAACCAGACAAAGATCCCATCAAAAAGGAGAATTAGAGACCAATATCCTTGATGAACATCGATGCAAAAATTCTCACCAAAATACTAGCCAAGAGGACCCAACAGTAAATGAAAAGGAGTATTCACCATGACCAAGTGGGATTTATCCCTGGGCTGCAAGGCTGGTTCAACATCCGCAAAGCAGTCAACGTGATCAAATACATTAACAAAAGAAAGAAAGAGCATCATATGATCCTCTCAATAGATGCAGAAAAAGCATTGGACAATGTACAGCACCCTTTCTGGATCAAAACTCTTCAGAGTATAGGGACAGCGGGTACATTCCTCAATATCATAAAAGCCATCTACGAAAACCCTACAGCGAATATCATTCTCAATGGGGAAAAGCTGAGATCTTTTCCCCTAAGGTCAGCAACGCGGCAGGGATAGCCACTCTCACCACTGCTATTCAACATAGTATTAGAAGTCCTAGCCACAGCAATCAGACAAAAAAAGTAATCCAAGGCATCCAAATCGGCCGAGAGGAAGTCAAACTCTCACTCTTTGCAGATGATATGATACTTTATGTGGAAAACCCAAAAGACTCCACCCCAAAACTGCTAGAACTCACACAGCATTTCCGTCAAGTAGCAGGCTATAAAATCAACGCACAGGAATCAGTGGCATTCCTATACACCAACAACAAGACAGAAGAGAGACAAATCAAGGAGTCGATCCCATTCACAACTGCACCCAAAACCAGAAGAGACCTAGGAATATATTGAACCCAAGAGGCAAAGGATCTGTACTCAGAAAACTGCAAAATACGCAGGAAAGAAATTGAAGAAGACACAAAGAAACGGAAAAACGTTCCATGCTCATGGTTTGGGAGAACCAACATTGTGAAGAGGTCAATGCTACCTAGAGCAATCTACACATGCAATGCAATCCCCATCAAAATAGCATCCACTTTTTTCCACGAAATGGAACAAATAATCCTAAAATTTGAATGGAACGTGAAGAGACCCCGAGTAGCCAGAGGAATATTGAGAAAGAAAAGCAAAGCTGGCGGCATCACAGTTCTGGACTTCCAGCTCTATGACAAAGCTGTCATCATCAAGACAGTATGGTACTGGCACAAAAACAGACACATGGATCCATGGAACAGAATCGAGAGCCCAGAAATGGACCCTCAACTCTATGGTCAACTTATCTTTGACAGAGCAGGAAGGAATGTCCAATGGCAAAAAGAGAGTCTCTTCAACAACTGGTGTTGGGAGAATTGGACAGCCCCATGCAGAAGAATGACAGTGGACCATTTCCTGACACCACACACAAAAGTAGACTCCAAATGGTTGAAAGACCTCAATGTGAGACAGGAGTCCATTAAAATCCTAAAGGAGAACACAGGTAGCAAGCACTTCGACCTCAGCCGCAGCAACTTCTTCCTAGAAACATCACCAAAGGCACGGGAAGCCAGGGCAAAAATGAACTATTGGGATTTCATCAAGATAAAAAGCTTTGGCACAGCAAAAGAAACAGTCCACAAAACCAAAAGACAACCGACAGAATGGGAGAAATTATTTGCAAATGACCTATCAGATAAAGGGCTACTACCCAATATGTATAAAAACTTATCAAACTCAACACCCAAAGAACAAATAATCCAATCAAGAAATAGGCAGAAGACATGAACAGACATTTTTCCAAAGAAGACATCCAAATGGCCCACAGGCACATGAAAAAGTGCTCAACACGGCTTGGCATCAGAGAAATCCAAATGAAAACCTCAATGAGATACCATCTCACACCCGTCAGAATGGCTCAAATGAACAAGTCAGGGAACGACAGAGTTTGGCGGGGATGTGGAGATAGGGGAACCCGCCGACACTGGTGGTGGGAATGCAAGCTGCTGCAACCCCTCTGGAAAACAGTATGGAGGTTCCTCACACAGTTGAAATTAGAGCTACCATTCGATCCAACATTTGCACTCCTGGGTATTTACCCCAAAGATACAAATGTAGGGACCCGAAGCGGTACGTGCACCCCATTGTTTATAGCAGCAATGTCCACAATAGCCAAACTGTGGAAACAGCCAAGATGTCCATCGACAGATGAATGGATAAAGAAGAGGTGGTATATATATACACAATGGACTATTACGCAGCCATCAAAAGGAATGAGATGTTGCCATGGACAACGACGTGGATGGAACTGGAGGGTCCGACGATTAGTGAAATAAGTCAATCAGAGAAAGACATGTATCATATGACCCCACTGATATGAGGGATTCTTAATCTCAGGAACAGAGTGAGGCTTGCTGGAGTGGTCGGGGGTGGGAGGGATGGGGTGGCTGGGTGATAGACATTGGGGAGGGTATGAGCTACGGTGAGCGCTGTGAATTGTGTAAGACTGTTGAATCACAGATCTGTACTTCTGAAACAACGCAACATATTTTAAGAATAAAGGAAAAGAAGGAGACAGCAGGAGTGGAAGAATGAAGGGTAGTTAGTGAGAGGATGAGACGGACCAGGAGAGATGATGGGTTCTGAAAAAAAATCTGAGGTTTCTAGAGGGGAGGTGGGTCGGGGGATTGGTTAGCCGGGTGGTGGGTATTAAAGAGGGCACATTCTCCATGGAGCACTGTGTGTTAGGAACAAACAATGAATCATGGGACACTACACCAAAACAAATGATGTACTCCATGGTGATTAACAAAGCAATAAAAAACAAAGACTGTAATAAGAGATGAAGAAGGATACTATATCCTACTTAATGGGTCTATCCAACAAGAAGATCTCACAATTGTAAATATCTATGCCCCGAACATGGGAGCATCCAATTATATAAGGCAATTAAGAAGAAAAGCAAAGAAACACATTGACCACCATACAATCATAGTGGGGGACTTTAACACCCCCCTGACTGAAATGGCCAGATCATCTAAGCAAAAGATCAACAAGGAAATAAAGACTTTAAATGACACACTGGACCAAATGGACTTCACAGATATATTCAGAACGTTCCATCCCAATGCAACGGAATACACATTCTTCTCTAGTGCCCATGGAACATTCTCCAGAATGGATCACATCCTAGGTCACAAATCAGGTCTCAACCGGTACCCAAAGATTGGGATCATTCCCTGCACATTTTCAGACCACAATGCTTTGAAACTAGAACTCAATCACAAGAGGAGAGTCGGAAAGAACTCAAATACATGGAGGCTAAAGAGCATCCTACGAAAGAATGAATGGGTCAACCAGGAAATTAAAGAAGAGTTTAAAAAGTTCATGGAAACCAATGAAAATGAAAACTCAACTGTCCAAAATCTTTGGGATACAGCCAAGGCAGTCCTGCGAGGAAAGTATATAGCAATACAAGCCTTTCTCAAGAAACAAGAAAGGTCTCAAATACACACCCAACCCTACACCTAAAGGAGCTGGAGAAAGAACGGCAAATAAAGCCTAAACCCAGCAGGAGAAGAGAAATCATGCAGTTCAGAGCAGAAATCAATGAAATAGAACCCAGAAGAACAGTAGAAGTGATCAACGGAACTAGGAGCTGGTACTTTGAAAGAATTCACAAGATTGATACACCCCTGTCCAGGCTGATCAAAAAGAAAAGAGAAATGACCCAAATCAACAAAATCATGAATGAAAGAGGAGAGATCACAAACAACACCAAAGAAATACAAACAATTATAAGAACGTAATCTGAGCAACCCTAGGGCAGCAAATTCCATAACCTGGAAGAAATGGGTGCATTCCTAGAGATGTGTCAACTAACAAAACTGACCCAGGAAGAAATAGAAAACATGAACAGTCCTATAACCACGAAGGCAATTGAAGTAGTCATCAAAAACCTCCCAAGAAACCAAAGCCCAGGGCCAGATGGTTTCCCAGGGGAATTCTATCAGACATTTAAAGAAGAATTAATACCTATTCTCCTGAAACGGTTCCAAACAATAGAAATGGAAGGAAAACTTCCAAACTCATTTATGAGGCCACCATTACCTTGATTCCAAAACCAGACAAAGATCCCATCAAAAAGGAGAATTAGAGACCAATATCCTTGATGAACATCGATGCAAAAATTCTCACCAAAATACTAGCCAAGAGGACCCAACAGTACATGAAAAGGAGTATTCACCATGACCAAGTGGGATTTATCCCTGGGCTGCAAGGCTGGTTCAACATCCGCAAATCAGTCAACGTGATCAAATATATTAACAAAAGAAAGAACGAGAATCATATGATCCTCCCAAGAGATGCAGAAAAAGCATTGGACAAAGTACAGCACCCTTTCTGGATCAAAACTCTTCAGAGTATAGGGACAGCGGGTACATACCTCAATATCATAAAAGCCATCTACGAAAACCCTACAGCGAATATCATTCTCAATGGGGAAAAGTTGAGATCTTTTCCCCTAAGGTCAGCAACGCGGCAGGGATAGCCACTCTCACCACTGCGATTCAACATAGTATTAGAAGTCCTAGCCACAGCAATCAGACAACAAAAATTAATCCAAGGCATCCAAATCGGCAGAGAGGTAGTCAAACTCTCACTCTTTGCAGATGATATGATACTTTATGTGGAAAACCCAAAAGACTCCACCCCAAAACTGCTAGAACTCACACAGCAATTCCGTCAAGTAGTAGGCTATAAAATCAATGCACAGGAATCAGTGGCATTCCTATACACCAACAACAAGACAGAAGAGAGACAAATCAAGGAGTCGATCCCATTCACAACTGCACCCAAAACCAGAAGAGACCTAGGAATATATTCATCCCAAGAGGCAAAGGATCTGTACTCAGAAAACTACAAAATACGCAGGAAAGAAATTGAAGAAGACACAAAGAAACGGAAAAACGTTCCATGCTCATGGATTGGGAGAACCAACATTGTGAAGAGGTCAATGCTACCTAGAGCAATCTACACATGCAATGCAATCCCCATCAAAATACCATCCACTTTTTTCCAGGAAATGGAACAAATACTCCTAAAATTTGAATGGAACCAGAAGAGACCCCGAATAGCCAGAGGAATATTGAGAAAGAAAAGCAAAGCTGGCGGCATCACAATTTTGGACTTCCAGCTCTATGACAAAGCTGTCATCATCAAGACAGTATGGTCCTGGCACAAAAACAGACACATGGATCCATGGAACAGAATCGAGAGCCCAGAAATGGACCCTCAACTCTATGGTCAACTTATCTTTGACAGAGCAGGAAGGAATGTCCAGTGGCAAAAAGAGAGTCTCTTCAACAACTGGTGTTGGGAGAATTGGACAGCCCCATGCAGAAGAATGACAGTGGACCATTTCCTGACACCACACACAAAAGTAGACTCCAAATGGTTGAAAGACCTCAATGTGAGACAGGAGTCCATCAAAATCCTAAAGGAGAACACAGGTAGCAAGCACTTCGACCTCAGCCGCAGCAACTTCTTCCTAGAAACATCACCAAAGGAACGGGAAGCCAGGGCAAAAATGAACTATTGGGATTTCATCAAGATAAAAAGCTTTGGCACAGCAAAAGAAACAGTCCACAAAACCAAAAGACAACCGACAGAATGGGAGAAATTATTTGCAAATGACCTATCAGATAAAGGGCTACTACCCAATATGTATAAAAACTTATCAAACTCAACACCCAAAGAACAAATAATCCAA